>NW_019396570.1:112133-190951 GCF_000591075.1 Eurytemora carolleeae | reverse complement strand
CTAAAATTAGTTTCATTTAATTTTGCAAAAAGATTGACAATGAACTGGAGGAAAATGATTTAAAGGGTCGAGGGAAACTACAAAAATAAAATTTCCCCAAAATATAATTTTTAAATTTGATGATAAATATGAAGAAAAACTATACCTGCATAAATTTGAGGTGTTGAATCCATCTCTGACAATTCATACTAGTTCAAATATCTATTAATTGTCAAGACTATAATTTAAAAAATTCTGAGTTTTAAAAAGTCGATATTTGAGTCATTTCTCAATTGTAATGTTAAGAATTACACCCAATAGGTTAAGTGCATGTTTATTTTTGACAACATCAATAAAAATAAATCTTCCTTTTTCAACTAAAAATCGCTTCAATTTTTCTTTACTGATTGTATACTGAACATTTTTTTTAGTTTCCCAAATTTTTTTGAACCAACAAAAAAACTAAAAAATCATGTTTGTTTTATGAGAGTTTAAAACAATTACTTGAATTGAGTTGTCTCCAGGCTCGGCAACCTTAAAAATTAAATTTAAAAAGTATAGTTCTTTCCTTTCCATTTTGAAGAATTCCATTCGTTTGGATGGATTTTCAAAAATATTAGAGAAACTGTAGCCGCAGTTTTAAGCGAAAATATTCGCTAAACAGGCGCGAAAAAAGCGGAAATGTTTGCTATATTTACGAACGAAATGCTGGAAAATGCGAAATAATCTGCGAAATAAAAAAATTTCACGAAAAATGCAAACTTTTCCTGGAACGATTTTCCCATTACGCTGGTTCATTAGAAAATATGATTTTTGTTGAGGTAAAAGACAAAATGAAGGAATACCAAGCAAGCTGGTAGGAGGAGTGCAGATATTCCGTAGAGGAGTTTCATATGAGTATGATTAAAACCCTTTACATCTCCTCTTTTATACTTACATACACGGGTAAAGGGGGGGGCGCGCCCCCCCTCTCAGGTGCTAGGGGAGGGCGCGCGCCCGGCCGCCCCCCCCCAGTTGCGCCTATGGATTGTCCCTTGGGACTTGACTTAACATGAAATTTTAGCACTTAGATTTAATTGTAACGCCATGCTTAATTTTTGAGAAAAAATTTCATAACAAATAAGTAATTTTTTTATTTTTATTTTTTAAACTATACAATAAACTAAAATTTAGATTACACAACTAGAAGATTTGAAAAATGTCTTTTACATTCAAACTAAAAAAGCAATTGTCATTAATTCTACATGAGTCTAAAAGGAATTAAACAACGGGGTTAACAGGTGTTAATATTAGTTAGGATGAAAACTTAACTTATTAATTAATAACAAATAATATTGTTTTCAGAGACTTTATGATCTCTGCGCTAGTGTTGATCATATTTGTTTTCTCTCAACTACAACTAAATTTATAAAGGTGAGAACAATAATAAACTGCTCAAAAAAAATTAAAATTTGATTATTTTTATTTTTTCCCATTTATTTTTTATACCAATCATGCGATTAGAGAATCAAAAAAGAATATCACGAATTTATGTCGAAAAATATATTTTTTTACTTAAAGGGGTGGTTCTTACATTTAAAGGGAGTGCTCTGATATTAATGCAGAAAGTGTACCTTCTAAACATTACTTTGATTTAAATGACAAAGAAAGTAGGTCTTAAAGTATTAGTACTAAAAATAGTTCTAATATTATTATAGTATTAGTAATACTAAAAATAGTTCTAATACTATTAAACTATAAGGAGCATCTTTGTTAAATTGTATAATAACAAAAACTCTAGCACAAAACCAACGATAGAAACTGTTAAAAATTGAATTGATTTACAAATATTAATATCGAAAAAAAACTTTGTACCCTATGAAAACATTTTATATAAAAACATTTTATATAAAATATGAATATTAATCAACAAAATGTCTTTAAAAACTATGTAAATTAATGATTGTGAAATCAAAAAATTACTTAAAAAATTTCTGATTTCAAAAATGAAATAATGATGTTTACTATTTTGTAGCTAAAAGAGGATGTTAGAGCCAAGTTCAAGCGAGGACGAGGAGGACGTTGTGAGTTTTCATTTTTACTTTTTAAATAAATCGCTTATTAAGGAATTATAGACGTAAATTCAAGCGATTCATCATTTAGAAAGTGTCATGTCCGATTCACAACAGTACGCTTTAATAGTCTAAGTAACAACGAGGAAATTATGATCGGTTTTCTTTTCTGTAATATGTTACATTCATATTATTTCCTTCAATGTCTCTGAAAGCTTAAATGTGCAACTCCCTTTTACAAAAAACAAATATTTTCTGAGAGAATACAAGAAGAATAGTTCTTATCTTTGATCAGACAAATGTTTATAGGGTAACGTAGTGAATTGGACACGCATGTCACTCATTAAATGGAGGGTCAATTGAAATAACGTTCCCGCAGTCTCTTTAGTTCTCCGTTCCCCCAGTCTCTTTAATTCTCCGTTCCCCCAGTCTCTTTAATTCTCCGTTCCCCCAGTCTCTTTAATTCTTCCTTCCCCCAGTCTCTTTAATTCTCCGTTCCCACAGTCTCTTTAATTCTCCGTTCCCCCAGTCTCTTTAATTCTTCCTTACCCAGTCTCTTTAATTCTTCGTACCCCAGTCTCTTTAATTCTTCGTTCCCCAGTCTCTTCAATTCTCCGTTCCCCTAGTCTCTTTAATTCTCCTTCTTTCCCCCAGTCTCTTTAACTCTCCGTTCCCCAGTCACTTGTATGTAGTGTGATCGTATTTCTAGAGGGGGTTTTATGAAATCGACAAATTTTCAGATTTTCTTGATGTTGACTGCAAACATTTGACAATTTTCAAATTTGTAGGTTTTCAATTTATTAGCTAAAAGTTCTGTCAAAAATATTAAGTTTCAATGGGCATGCCTTTAGCTTAAAACTTTAATAACATTCTTATTTCAAACATTTTTATTCTTTCTTCTCTTCAACTCTTCTTAAGGGGGGGGGGAGCGGTTGCCACCCCCTTTGCCACTCCTAGTTGCGCGCCTGTTATTCTGTGAACAAACAAATTCAAACTTATAATGAAGTACTGAAAAAAGAAACTGGATGGGTAGTTAACAAATGATAAAAAAATGAACAAAAAATGATGCGCACGCATCTTTAATTGCGACTTCTTTTTTTAAATTATGTTAAATATTAAAACATTATAAGTTAAACAATACATTTTTATACTAACCTAAAGTTGAGAGCAATGGTGTTGCATTTTTCTTCAAACTTGGTTTTTCCGCTGACTAATATCTCATTCTTTAAATGGTTTGAGCAAATACAACTTGAGGGATATATGGTGAAGTCTAAAGGGTTAGCCATGCACAATGTTTTGGTATTAGGTATAACAAGAATTGTTTTTGCACTTTTTCACGATGCAAAATTTGTTCATACTTTTATTAACATAAACAAACAACTGAACTGGAATGTACTGCAGTATACAATCCTGTGTTTATAATCCATATTAATTGTCTATTTAATTATCAATACTAACTTTCAATTATCTACATTTTACCACCCCAAAGAAATACGATCACACTCTATACAAGTGTACAGTGTTAGATACGTAAACATATCGTGATGTACACAACCGTCCTCTCTATTAATTAATTAAAAGGGAGGTCGGTTGTGTACATCTTAGGTTAGCTTTACCTCTTCGTTTTATTACTCTATGTCTGGTTCCATGGATCCCTGTTCTAGAGAGAAGTACCTAAATGAAATATAAACATAGTGATCTAGGTGCCTCCCTCTAGTACAGGGAACCATGGAACCAGTTCACTTTATTATATTTTATCTAGGTGCCTCCCTCTAGTACAGGGAACCATGGAACCAGTTCACTTTATTATATTTTATCTAGGTGCCTCCCTCTAGTACAGGGAACCATGGAACCAGTTCACTTTATTATATTTTATCTAGGTGCCTCCCTCTAGTACAGGGAACCATGGAACCAGTTCACTTTATTATATTTTATCTAGGTGCCTCCCTCTAGTACAGGGAACCATGGAACCAGTTCACTTTATTATATTTTATCTAGGTGCCTCCCTCTAGTACAGGGAACCATGGAACCAGTTCCTTCCTAGAGCCTCCAGGAGGCTTGAAGAATGGTAAACTTTAACAGTTTCCTTTATTATTAACGTTTAGCTTCAAAGGATCATGTCAAATTAACAATTGAAGTTATTTTTTTAACTGGTATTTTATTTCACTTAAATAGCAAATTTTGCACAAAGTTATGATTTTGTCTAAGATTTTTCTACATTTTTGGTCATAATTTTTTCTAATTTTTTTTACTCATTTCTAGTTTTTATTTGTGTCTTGTTTTCTAGTTTTTGCATTATTTTTTGGTGTTTTTAATATGATTAGTTTTTCTCGTAATTTCTAGTTTTTCGTTTAATATAAGATTGAACATCTTTTTTCTTAAATTTTGATCTTGTCTGATAAAAAACTGGTTCTAGGTCTCCAGCAAAATGGTGGACCTCCCCGGGTCCCCTCCCCGATGTCTATGGACGGAAACATGATGAGGGGAGGATTAGGTCGAGGCCAGGATGGTAGAGGACAGAGAAATGATGGACGAGGCTCCCCCTCCCCCTCTCTGGTCAGTGAGAAGACGCTGACGGAGGCCGAGGTTGTGGAGAAACAGCAGAAGGAAGAGGAGGAGAGGAAAACTAGAATTCAACTTTATGTCTTTGTTTTAAGGTAAATTACATTTAGAGCGGAATAAAAGTTTATAATTTATCAGTTTCGGATTTTTAAAGATCATCTGAATAGGTAGCCAATGATATAAAAATAATGTGCATGAGGAAGGCAATATATATAAGCAGGATAGCTTTGTGGGCTAAACATTCTTATCATATTTATATCCCTATTTTAGCTTTAGGAGTTGAATTACTTCAAAATCTCAAAATAAAAATTGTTTCAATGAAACTTCACTAATCCAAACGTGTGCATGTATGCTTAATGTATAAATTTATAATTATGAATCTATAGCATTTCAGTTAAATTAATTAAAAAAGCAGAAAATGTCACCATTTGAAAGGATTTGAAACTTTGCCACACTTCAATGTCTTAATTCTGTTAAATTGAAAAATTAAAGATTTTAAACAAAATAGATATAAAGACTCAATTCCTTGTTTAATGATGATTAAGAATTAAGTTCTGTTTTTACATCTAAAAGTTAATTAATAACAATAATTGTATTATTTATTTTAGAGCCATATCTTATCCATTTAATTGTAGTTTTTCCATTTATGAAAGTTGTAAACTTGTAATACAATTGTAATATCTTAATCTCTGCTACAAAATAAATATTTAGATCTAAAAAAAAATTCTGTTAAATCAAATAATCTTAGTTTAAAAAATTAAAGATTTCAAACAAATTAGATATAAAGATATAGAGATTAGATTATTTGAGTTTGTGGCAAAGACTCAATTTCTTTAAATTATATTAGTAAACAAGATGATTAAGAATTAAGTTCTGTTTTTACATCTAAAAGTTAATCAATAACAATAATTGTATCATTTATTTTAGAGCCATATCTTATCCATTTAATGCCAAACAGCCGAACGATATGTCCAAAAGACACCAGAAAGTTTCCAGAGAAGGATTGGATAAACTTCGATCTAAAGTTGATGTAAGTTAATCTTAAAGAGAGTGTTCGTAAAAACTCAAAAAGGCATAAAAAATCTGATTGGAATCAACAACTGTCATATATTTATTTCTGGTCGATGTAATATATATACAGAATATTGATAATGCAGTTGCAAGTTTAAATTTTGGGAAAGTCTCTAAAACTAATTTGGTATAGTTTTTGGATTATAGAGTGAATTTACATGGTTAAAGGGGTCAAGTCTTAAACTTTTATTGAATAAAAAATGTAATTTTAATATTCGCTGTACTCTGTAGAGTTTTCTGCGAGGGGAAACACAAATTCCTTGCGACGAGGCTTTTCAGAACGCGGTGCACTGTTACAACGATATATTCCTAAAGGTAAACTTTTTTATTAATTTTAAATAGCGCAACTTTTTCTTTTGCATTGGTTTAGGTTGATTTTGGGGGGCACAGAGAGGAAGTTGAACTAGCCGTATTGATTTACACCTAGCTTGAAATAACAATCAATTTCTTTTCTTTGTCATTGTGAACATTTGCTTAAATAATAATCTAATATTTTAATTAATTATAATTATAAGTCTGAAAGTTCGAGTGACCTTATTTTTAAGTCTGAACATGGGACCTAATTATTAAGTCTGAACATGTGACCTTTAATTATGTTTGAACGTGTGATCTTATTATTAAGTCTGAACATGGGACCTAATTATTAAGTCTGAACGTGTGACCTTTAATTATGTTTGAACGTGTGATCTTATAATTAAGTCTGAACGTGTGACCGGCCTAGTGTGCGGCGGAGGTCTAAGTCAACACGACTGTAGGGAGGTCTTCCGACATCAGATAGAGAAGGTTAAAATTAACTTATTTATTTGTAAGAAAATAAGGTTCATAAACAAATTAATGATTTATTTATTATCATAAATAATATCCAATATTTTGTTCTTGCAGAGAATTCGAACTATCCCTGAGATTGACGGACTAAGTAAAGATACTGTCATGACCAGCTGGCTTGCTAAGTATGATGCTATAACAAAAGGTAAATTCCCCCCCGCCCTAGGCTGTATTTTACATTTTCACAATAACTGAATTCAATACATGGCAAAAGAAATATATTTCAAATTATACCTAAAAGCATTTTATCCACGCAGACTGCAGTTTTTTTTGGGAAACCGGAAATTTTATTATTTAGTATTATTCAGAAAAAAATATTTAAGCCCAAACCAGAGTTTTTTTTAGCATTTTTCTGAGAATTCATAAGTTTTGCTATTTCTTGTCTTAGATTTATAAGTTCTAACATTTTTTTTAAAGAAAAAGATAGCGTTAAATTCAAGCATCAAAATTTTTTTTTAATAAAATTACCAATCTCCTTTTGTGCTCACTGCTCATAGGATGAATAAACTTTTGTTTTTCTTTATTTCATGAATTCTTTCATTTTCTGCTTTTCAGATGACGAGCAAAGACGACCTGGACAGAGGCTGCCGACCTCGATGCTTGGTAACGAGGTCAGACAATTTTTTAATTTTAAGATAAATTTTAGATTTTATGTTATTTCTTTCCAACCTGATGGTGTAAACCTTTGTATCAAACTTTGATTGTTTCATGTAATATATCAAATATCCAGGACCAGGTTCTAAAGATATAAAATTTCAAAATTTGATTATTTTCCTAGCTAACACATTTTTGTTTAATATTTCTGAAAAATCACATCAAAGGAGCTTTTTAAGATCCTAACTGCGTCAAATATTTTTGAAGGTTAAAACTTTTGACAAAGATTGTGTGGAGAATGTATTTAATTAATATCGTATTCTCGATAAAATCCTTGGTGTTCAGAACAGATTCAGAATCTGAAAGAAATACTAATGAAAATGAAAATTGGTTTTTGTGTTATGCATGAAACAAAGGGGTTCAGCCTGTTCACGAATATTTTTATAAGAGACAATTATTCTAAAAGCTTTTGCCACAAATTCTAATTTTCTAATCCCTAAAGCTTTGCAGACTGACGGTTTAAACCTTTAATATTTTAAACTCAGACTACTTGATGTCATATTTTGAAGTATCAAAATTCTACGACATTTGGTTGCAAAGATATAGGGATTAGTAAATTAGAGTTTTTGGTATAAACTCGAAAAGAAGTGCTATAATAATGAAATTCTAGGTGATGACCAAGGAACAACTGTATGACCTCTTCCAGCAGATTTTAAACATTAAAAAGTTCGAGCATCAGCTTCTGTATAATGCAATGCAGGTACACATTACACAACATATTCAAACAGAAGGAGAAGGACAAGTTTTTTGCAACATTACTTTTCGACCTCGTAGCTCCTCTAGTTTTTATTTTGCGCTCATGTAGGAAAAAGAAACTTTGAAAATTCTGTTCTTACGGGAAATTTACTTTAGTTTGACGTGACACAACGTTTAATAAGAACTTAAATTAATTGGAATTAGTCGTTAATTGATGCCTGAACGGTCACCCAGTTGCCCCGAACCGCGAAGCAAAGTCATGGTAGGGTTTGCAGCGGAAAGGAAAATCGTTGCATTTTTCGAAACATTTTTTTTTCTCGCAAAATTTAGCTTAGATCTGTTTCGATAAAAGAATGCGAAATTTTCGAGGAATAGTAAATGTAAAAATTTCGCGAAAAAAATAATGCGAAAAATTTCCAAAAAAACCCTAGAATTTCACAAAAAAAGTTTTTTTGTGCATTTAATTGTTGAAGCTGAAACACTTATGGTTTTCACAAAAAAAAGAATTCGCAAAATTTCTCATCGTTTTAGGTTTTTTCGCTTCATTCTATTTCGCGAAAAAGTTTGCAAAAGGCGAATGAACCTTTTTGCATTTTTTCGCGAAACATTTAGTTCGCTTCAAACCCTACTCTGCATTAGCTTGAGAATGGGACCTTAATAGTATTATTCTCAAGAAAGGTTAAAAAAAGTCAAGACTTGAGTCTGAAATTATGTTGATTATATCTCTTAAAAGGGAAAAAAAATATATGTTGTAGATTAATTTATTGTCGAAAATAATTATTCAAATTTGTGAAATTTAATAAATGGCTGCTCATCTTTTTACAACGCACATGATACTCCAGAATGTTGGAGTTGAAAATGCTACTAAAAGAGTGGTATTCAAGAATTAGTTAGCATTGAGAATGATTATTTAAATTAGTTCCCGAGAATAATTTTAAAAAGTTGAACAATCCTTTAAATAAAATGTTAACCAATTTAAGGGAGATTATTTTTGATACTTTGAATTTCGTCTACATTCATGAATCAAGATTACACCATTAAAACTTTTTAATGAATGTTAAATAATTTGTTTTTGGTAAAAGTTTTTTCCCATTAATTTTTTATTTTTAAATGTGGAGATTGCTTTTTCGTAAACTAAATATAAACGGTGAAATTACCGGACATAATTTAAACATTGTTCTATTCCATATAAAAATGTTTTTTTTTCTATTTTCATGGACCCACTCGAAAAATATGTTTTCCCAAAATTTACACTAGTTCAATAACCTTTTCAATTATCATACACCAAAACAAAGGTATCAAGTTTTAGCCACAAACTCAATTTGTTTATAACGTAACTGACGTAACTGCAGCGCTAACCAAAATATATTTCTGGCTACACGATGTATTTAATTATTTCTGATTTTGGGCCAAGATTTATTGATTTATAGAACCTAAGCATTTAGATGTCGCAAAACTTAATGTTTTAAATTTTAACCAATATCGACGAGTTAAATATTTTAGCCATAGCTTAAAATTCAGGTTTAGATTAAGCCAGAATTGGAAACTAAGCTGAAACTTGACAATTAATTATCGTAACTTTTCGTTCTTTAGTTTTAAACTGACACAGATAAAAAAATATAAAGAAATTGACTCTTTGCCACAAACTCTGATTTTCTAATACCAATATCTTTGGAACCCAATACGTAAACCTTTGATATTTCAAACTTATATTTTTTGATCTAACAAAAGTCATAGTTTGAAGTTTCAATGGTTTACGACGTTTGAATTCAAAGATATTGGGATTAGAAAATGAGATTTTGTTGCAAAGAGTCAATTCCTTTGTAGCAAAACGTCATTTTCTTTGTTCTTACTTAAAAATCGAATTATTGTTTTTGCTCGTTTTTTATCCAAATTAAACCAGTTGTGATTGTGCTTGAGACAGTAATGTTTTTAAACGTCTTCTCGTTGGAAAAATGTCCAATTCAAGATAACCCAAAGACGTTGAATTCTTTTATTTAGAAAGCAAACAATAATATTTTCATAGTCCTGGAATCTTGATTTTCAATATTGCAACACAGAGATTCATAGTAACTAGATAAATATTGATAGTTAGTAAAATTAAATAAATTTATTAACAATTTTTCGAACTAATAAAAATTAAAAGTTATCATATCCGGGGCTCAAAGAAACTGAGTTCTTGCCATAAACTTTGATTTTCTAATCTCTATATATCTTTGCAACGCGAGATCATAAACTCATAACTCATAGACCTTTGGGCTTTGAGAGTTTAAACTTTAAATTAATTATGTTTGATCAAATTTGATATATTAAAGGTTTACCATGTAAAAATAAAGGGATTAGAAAATTTTAAATATACGATGACGATGACGATGACGATGACGATGACGATGACTATGATATTTCAGCTGGACTCTATGGATGAACAAGCGGCAGCTATCCGACGGGAACTGGACGCGAGGAGAGAGAAAGTAGCATCTATGGAGAAGGTTTAAATTTTAGTTTAAACAAATCAACAAATCTTTAGAGTTGGGAATTTATGAATTTTTCATCCCAACATCTTTGAAACCTAAATTGTAGAATGTAGAATTTTGATATTTTAAACTAGATCATAATATTTAGAGTTTAAAATATAAAAGTTCTATGTCCTTAAGGGATCGACCAATGGTTTAAAGGGTACCATTGTGAATCGGGGAATGGAAGGTCACTTGAAATTAATCTGACAGTCCCTTTAAGCGTGAGTTTGTTTATAGTCTCCCTGACTTACAGGCAATTTTCAGTTGGAATTAAATTTCTCGGTTTTTTAACAAAAGAATTGAGATTTTGCCACAAACGTAAATCTTCTAATTCATCTTCGCAATTACTGATGACGTTTTACTTTGATATTTCAAACTATGAATTCTGTTAGACCAAATAATCTAAGTTTGAAATATCATAGGTTGACACTATTATATCAGGTTGAAAAGATATAGGAATTAGAAAATTTGAATGTGTGACAAAAACTCAGTTCCAAATTTCTTCGATAAAATTTTATAAATTCCGTAATCTCTATTATGTAATTTTTGCTGGGCGATATATATTATTAAATAAAAAGTGGATTAGGTCCATAGTGTTTTTTTTTATATAAAATCTTTGATAAAACTAGATGCCTTACTTAGATCTATTTAGTTTTGCGTGACTTGAATTCAATTCTTTTTGCATAATTGCAATTATACAGTGGTTTCTGGTTAGAATATTTTTACTCCAATCCAAAGTTGTAGCTGTATTTTAGAAAATAATAAAACAAATCTATTTCACAAAAAGGAAATCATAAAAATTCGAATGATGAGATTTTTATTATTTTCATTTTTGTTTCGTTGTTATTTTGATATTTTTAGTTTTCCCAATAAAATGCACTTATTCTCATCAATAAATTAATCAAATTATATCGACATCTGATATTAAAAAATGATTAAAAAATTAAGTATCTTTCTTATTTATGATGGACAAAAATTGCCTCTTACAATCCTTAATTGGGAGTTGGTGTCGAGGGGGAGGGGGACTCGAAAGGCGAATAGTCACCACTCCCATAGAAGTTGCTCCATGGAGAATTTGGTAACCAAATTTGTTCTTATAATTCCAGGACCGGAGATTGATGCCCAAGTTTGTGCTCAAGGATATGGAAGGTCTCTACATTGAAGAAATGAACGCGGCGATAAATCTACTAAAAGTAAATAAGTTCATAATTCTTGAAATAACTTTGTATAAATGTTCATCTATAGGTGGAAACTTTTTAGATGCAGATCCGGATCCTGAATCCGCTCTGGTAAAAAATGGATCCGGATCCTGAATCCGCCCTGGCAAAAAATGGATCCGGATCCTGAATCCGCCCTGGCAAAAAATGAATCCGGACCCGGATTCAACGCATAAACATTTCTTAAAGATTTTCTGATTTTTTTTCAACAAATAAGATTTTTTTTTCCTTTTTCGCTTATATTTATGCTAATGCCTGATTAATCATTCAGAGCATTTTCATAATATTTATTTTGTTAACAGTTCAGATTTGGGTTTAAAGAGCAAAAAGTTTTAAACAAGTTTTTTGTTAATATTTTGCCCTTCGAATATAATTAATTTATCCAACCATAAAATATACATTTTAAAAATTTATGAAGGGATTAGCAGTGTTACGAATCCAGAGTCCGAGTTTAATGAATTTGAGCCGCGTCTCAAATTCGCCCAAAATCGGTTTCAATTGAGCGCCGGCTTAAATCTTGAAACAATAAATATGATTTTAAGTGGCACCAACCATTCTTTTGATTTAATCTTAAAATTTTACCTTTTCAGTAAAATGTAAAATTAGGAATGAAAAACACATTTCATGTCTGGTCTTAAAGGAACTGTACAAGTGTAATTTCAAGTGACATGCATAGATGGCAATTCCCGATTTATAATGTTACCTTTAAAGCTTTGTCTTATCGAGTATCAATCATGCAATGTTTAGAATTACATTATTATATAATAATTATATTATTATATAATAATTTTATTATAATTTACATTAAAATTTTTTTTTTCAATTAGGGTATCTCTACAAAATAGACTTGCGCATTTCTACTGCATGGAAATCATATAATTATCAGAGTAAATCACTTTTTATTCTAGAAAACAACATTGTTGATCAGATAAGGGTTTAAAAGCTATGGTTGTGAATCGGACATTGCCATATTTGCATGGAGGGTCACCTGAAATTACGCTAACCAGTCCCTCGAATTGAAAAATTGCATTTATGTTCAGATTATATTTTATGCATAATTTGACTGTTTAGTCCAACCTTGAATCTCTGCCTTTTTTATGCATAATTTGCCTATTTAAGCCAACATTGAATCTCTGCCTATTTTATGCATAATTTGCCTGTTTAGGCCAACCTTGAATCTCTGCCTATTTTATGCATAATTTGCCTGTTTAGGCCAACCATGAATCTCTGCCTATTTTATGCATAACTTTCCTAATTAGGCCAACCTTGAATCTCTGCCTATTTTATGAATAATTTGCCTCTTTAGGCCAACCTTTAATCTCTGCATATTTTATGCATAATTTGCCTGTTCAGGCCAACCTTGAATCTCTGCCTATTTTATGCATAATTTGCCTAATTAGGCCAACCTTGAATCTCTGCCTATTTTATGAATAATTTGCCTGTTTAGGCCAACCTTGAATCTCTGCAAATTTTATGCATAATTTGCCTGTTTAAGCCAACCTTGAATCTCTGCCTATTTTATGCATAATTTGCCTAATTAGGCCAACCTTGAATCTCTGCATATTTTATGCATAATTTGCCTGTTTAGGCCAACCTTGAATCTCTGCCGGTCCAGCAAGGACCAACGAAGGAAGGAAAACTAAAATTCAGCAAAATCAAACCAGGGTAAGTTCAATCAATTACTCAACCCCTTATTTTTATTTTCTTAAAATCCGCGTCTAAAGAATTGTGTTTTTGAGTCACAAACTGAAATTTTATAATCTTTACAAACCTGATGGTGTAGAATTTTGATATTTTAACAAAATTCACAGTTTGAAATATTAAAGGTTGCCGAGATTTGGTTTCAAAGATATAGGGATTTAAAAATTAAAGTTAGTGGCAAAGACACAATTCCTTACCGTGTATTCCAAATTTCCAGGCATTTTCTACATAATTTGCATATGTACGCAGAAAATGTTCATGTTTCCCCTCTGGTAGTTTTTTTTTAATTCTGAAAAAAACTAAACTGAAACTGAAAAATGTATGCTGGGAGAAAAATGATGTTTACAAAATATACTTGCTTGATCTTTGCCTTTACACTGTTCTTGAACTTCTGTTTACAAATCCCAGCATATCCTGGTTTTCAAGTACCCCAGCAGAGATAGGGTTAATAAGAATAACTTTGATCGAACAAATGCAATTTTTGGTGCAATCTTTAACGTGAATCTTACTTTAATTCAACTTGCCTTTGGAGGTACCTCATAGCACTGTGGAATAATGGAATTTACGATGAAAGCTTGATTTGGAAAATACCCTCTCTATGTTGGTAGGGTAGAAATATAATGGAATCACAATTGGGAAATTTTTTTATCACCTTTTTAGTATTTTGATATCTACGAGAAAAACTAATTTTTGCGGTCCTGACTAATAAAGAACAACTAGAAAAAATGAGATCTATTGGGAAAACAAATACTTTTCCTTTTTTACTTTAAAATCAATTTGAAATATTTTAAAATATCAAAATCTTGGAATTCTTGAAAAACATATTTTGTTACGAGTTTTGTTTTGTTTTGTTTTTGTGAACTCAAAATTTTTCAGACCTTTTATTTTGGTATTGGCCTTTTCGGAATCAGACTATACTACATTTATATTTTTAATGGTTTGTAAAATGTAGAAAGTTCTTCAGAACTTTTAAGTGAAAAATATTTGCTTTTGGGTTATTGGATCTGTGTGGAATATTTAACACATTTTTGGTTGGTTTTTGAGTTTTTTTTGCTTATGAAACTCTTCATTTCAAAATAAAAATATTCGAAAACAAATATTAAAAAGAGATTACGTTTTTTTTGACACATATCGTCTCAAAATTAGAGATAATTCTATCAACTAACTTGATAAAAGTTGAAAACTCTATGAACACATCAGGCACTACGTTGTAGTAAATGCCTTTAAACTTGTCAATTTTCTAGAAAGCGTCGGAGTTCTAAACTAAGGTAGGATTTGCCTGAATAGAGAGTTCAAGCTAGGGCTAGGCATCCTGCTCAATCCGTTTTCAGGGGTTTATATTTTTGAGAAATATCCCCCCCCCTCCCGGGGGTGATTATATTTTGAAGATCTGGGGGTAAAAGGAAAGATTTTACATCAAAAAGCAAGTTGTTTCACCCGACAAGAAAATATACACTCCTGTCCGTTTTTAGTATTTAAAATTTTTATTGGGTTCTAAGGATTCTCCAAAATCAGGGAAATTGCAAATTACGTAATCTAATAAAAGTTACGTAATCTAATAAAAGTTACGTAATCTAATAAAAATTACGTAATCTAATAAAAATTACGTAATCTAATAAAAGTTACGTAATCTAATAAAAGTTACGTAATCTAATAAAAGTTACGTAATCTAATAAAAGTTACGTAATCTAATAAAAGTTGAGACATATTAAACTTTTTAAAGATCTGTAAATCCTGAGTTTGAGCGCAAATTCGACGTTCAAAACTCCTACTTTGGGGGTGAATACGTTTTCTGAATTAGTTTTTTTAATTATTAAATAACGACAACGAAAAAGTAAAAATTATACAGTAATCTAATTAGATGGTTAAAAAAATATTTCTCAAAAGAAATTTGTTAATAAATCAATGCTAAAATCCATTATTTCGTTTTCATTATTATATTGAATTTCGTATCTTCTTGGAATTTATTCGCAGATTTCTTCAAATTCTTCAAATGTCGTCTTTTCAATAATAATTCTAGAAAATTTGCGAAAATCTTTGTGAATAATGAGAAACCAGAAAAGTGCGAAAATAGAAACTAATAATTGAACAAGATTACTTATTTTCGATGATAAGTTTAATTCTTATTTTCCCAACATGTTCCTATACATGACGTCTGTAGTTTATTGTAGAACTTTTTTTACATCTTATGTCGTCGTTATTTCATAATTTAAAAAAAACTAATTCTGAAAACGTATCCACCCCGAAAGTAGGAGTTTTGAACGTCGAATTTGCGCTCAAACTTAGGATGTATTGATCTTTAAAAAATTTAATATGTCTCAAATAAATCCGAAAGAAGTTTTCAACAACACTGCATACTCAGTTCAACTACCTTACATAGCCGGTCACTCCCTTTAACTGGATATAAATGCAGCAGAAACAAGGAATAAAATATCTAAATTTTACTCTTATGAAAGAAAAACAACGATATTTTACTCATTGCTACTCAGATAAAGGTTGAAAGGGTATCATTGTGAATAGGGCATGTGACTCTAAATTTTGAGGCTTACTTATAATTACGTCTACAGTAAGAGTGATTGATTTGTGACTTTTTTAGAAATCAGCTTACCGCCCACCAGAGGTTGCTGCGTTTTAACTTAATAATAATATTGCAATCAAAAAAAAATTCTAAATCGTTCATACGGTTGCGAATTGACGATTTAATATCAGAGAAATCACCGTAAGGCTCAAAAAAATATTTTTTAAAATATTATAAAATTCACCATTTTCTTGGAAATTTTATGCTCAATTCAAATCTGAAGAGAGAGCTTTTTAAAGAAATAAAAATTGAATAAGTTACAATTCAGATTTGAATTTATCATAAAATATCCAAGAAAATGATGTATAACACGTTGATTTCGCCCAAATTAAATCGTAAACTCGCAACCGTATGGACGATTTTAAAATTTTTTTGATTGCAGGATTTTTTTAAAGTGAAACGCAGCAACCCCCGGTGGGCGGTTGGCTTAATTCCAATATTGATCACCCTTAGTCTAGAGTCCCTTTAACAATTGCTTGCTCTGCTGAACTTGATGGTTATACAATATTTATACAGGAACATACTGGTTTACAAATAACATATTAACAAAAATAGTTATAATGTATACACAAATATATAAATAAACTTTTCTGTGTTTAACTTCTAGATGTGTGGGATGATTAAATTTGCATGTGTTTTCTAGATTTAAATTATAATTTTGGTAAAGTAGTTGCTTTAAACTAATAAAATATGTGTTCTTTTTATATATTTAGGCAGACAGTATATAATTATAAAGTGGCTATAGAAATATAAAAAATATTATTAATAAGAAAAATTTTCTTTATTTTTCGATTGAGAAATAAAAAAATCCATTTTGTACACGGCTTCTCTTTTCCAAAACATTTGATTCTTAGAGTAAAAGCAAATGAATAATAATGTTATATTTTCCTGTTTAAAAATGAAAAAAAAAACATCTAAAGATAGTCGTTTNGTCTCCCCCACCTTCATCGAATAAAAAACTGACTTAAAAGTCGGGCAAGAGTTTTAAAAGAAAGAAAATTAGTAAATTTTGAAAAATCCCCTTATTAGGATAAAAGTAAAGTAAAGGTACTTGCAGGAACTTTTTATTTTGTCCTAACAAATAATGAATGCTCCAGCTTTAGCAATAGATATTGAAGATTAGTTTATTACATTAATTAAAAACTGGCAAAAAACAACTTGTTTTTTATATATCTTATAGAAATATATTAATTTTTTTTCAGTCGCTCTCAAAGCTCTTTATCTCGAAACGACGAGACCGAAGACTCCCAAGTATCCCAACTTTCCAAATCTGACGTCGTCCTTACATTTCAAATTGAGGTAACAACATTTTTGAAACTTTTAAAAAAAGAGAGTTTGCTTAGAATGAACAAATGATTTAAACTGCGTTCTTTAGGAACTAAGTTGAACCTTAGTCCTAAACCTTTTCTTAATCTTTTTTATTGGTCAATTCTCGAATTTTAAAGAACTAAGTTCTTGCCATAAATTCTAATTTTTTAATCCCTGTATCTTTTCATCCTGGTGATGTAAACTTTTGATATTTCAAACATAGACTAGATTTCATCCATACAAAATTCATAGTTTGAAAAAGTAAAGGTCTACAACATCAGATTTCAAAGATATAAAAATGAGAAAATCAGAGTTTGTTGCAAAAACTCAGTTCCGTTTAAAGGTTTGCACAAAAGGTTGCAAAGATTTAGGGATTAATGAGTTTGAGGCAAGTGTTCGGTTTAGGAGCTCCGAGCTATGCTGTGTATGTTAAACTAATTATTAAGTATCCGACTGACAGTTTTTTAATTAAAATATATCGAGCTTAACCATGATTAATGTGGTGTTTTCTATTGATATGTAAAATTAATGTAGATTAAATATAAAAATGAACATGTTTGCTTAAATCACGTCGAAACTCGAGGTTTATCAAATAATTGCTTGTTAACATGTTTTTTTTTATATTTTCTGGTTAACTTAACCTTATTATTGGTGATTTTTCACTTGAATCTTAAATTAATAATTTATTATTGAGATATATCAATATCCTAGTTAACCTCGCTAATTGATTCTTAGTAACATGCACCAGAGGTTAGGATAAATTGAACTTTTTTCTCCCTCCCTTGAAATAAAAATCTATATTTTTTTCGGGAATAGTAAAAAATCTATTTGATTTCTCTAACTAAAAAAACGTTATACAACAAAAACTAATCTTAAAATCGTAGTTTTTAGATCGATACTATTAAATATTTTTTATTTCACATTATATCTCTTTTTTCACCTTTCTTCGCTGTTTTTTAAAAAGCTTAAATAGGTTTTTTCAAACCCAATTTAATAACGTATTTTTAATCATTTAGAAATCAACAATGATATTAAATTCTATTACTCTTTGCAACCCAATGTTGTATTGAAGTTGTATTGAAGTTGTGGCAAAATCTTAATTGTTTTATAAATAGGAATTGTATATTAATTAATAAACAATTTGGATGGAAATTTCTTTTTTTAGCGGTTTAAATTGTTTTCTTCTATATTCCTTAATTCTATATTTTTTTCACAATTCAGTAGTTCTATTTTCAATATTTTTCTTATTTTATATATTTTTACATTTCTATATTTTGAAATACATTTTTCTATTCCTACATGTATATATTGTAGGTGGTGGTATTAGAAGTAAGAAATCTGAAATCTGTTCCTCCGAATAGAATCATCTACTGCACCATGGAGGTATACAACAAACAACAACCCCTGCTTAGATTACCAAGCAGGGGTTTATTTTAGGGGGGGGGGGGAAATAATTTTCGATGATTGGGGGAAAAAAATAAAAATTGGACATCAAAAAGAAAGTTTTTTCATTCTATTTTATACTGATTTATTTTCCCCAGTTCAGCGGAAAAAAACCTAGGGAAAAAGGATTTTCTGAAAGGGTCGGGGGGGGGGGGGAAAATGATTTTTAGAAAATATACATTCCTGTTACAAAGCCTTTATGGGTTTATCATATGTATAGCCATGTCAATGTCAATGTCAATAGAATGTTTGGAAATCAATGATTGAATTTTTAAGAAAAAGTATCAAAAATAGGTAAAAAGTGAAATCCCAGGTTCTTATATGAATTCAAATTTAATATTGAATTAAACTTCTAAAAAGATTCTAAAATATGTTTAAAGTTACATTTTTAGTTTTTGGTTTTCTTTTACATATAAAGATCGAGTTGCTTTTCCTTTCATTTTAGTCAGTGCTGAAAAACACTCTGTCCATGTAAGCATTTTTTATTCACTTCGAACTCATTGATGGTAACTTTGAAATTATGATGATCAGAACTTTTTAACTGGGAGTCCCTGGTTCAATTATATACCTGCATCGCTTGTCGTCCGAGGGTTTAATTTTTTTTTAATAGCCTGTGGTCGGTCGGGAACCAGCAGAAGGTTTGTTGTGTGATCAAGCTGCAATAAATTCCTCAAATTCAAAAGTGGATATCGAGATCAAGCGTTGTAAATTAGAGCCATCTAAAGCATACGTTTTGACCTCCGGGTACTTTATCAAAAATGTATTAACAAATAAAGAGTTATTAGTGGTATTTCTGATTAAAAGAAATATCAATGACGAAAACAGACTCATTGGTGGTATTTCTGATAAAAAGAAATATCAATGACAGCAAGGAGTCATTCATGGTGTTTCTGATTAAAAGAAATATTAATGACGACATTGAGTCATTCATGGTATTTCTGATTAAAAGAAATATTAATGACGGCAAGGAGTCATTCGTGGTTTTGTTAATTAAAACAAATATTAATGACGACAAGGAGTCATTCATGGTATTTGTGATCAAAAGAAATATTAATGACGACAAGGAGTCATTCATGGTATTTGTGATTAAAAGACATATTAATGACGACAAGGAGTCATTCATGGTTTTGTTAATTAAAGAAATATTAATGACGACAAGGAGTCATTCATGGTATTTGTGATTAAAAGACATATTAGTGATGAAAATTCGTCCGAGTTTGTCCGCCAACGTACAAGTTGTTGCCTAGGTTGGAAACAGTGAGAAGCTAGCTACAGACCAGGTGGAGGCTAGTAAACCATACTGGGATACTCAGGGAGATTTCTCAACTGCTAATCCATTACCAATAGTTAAGGTAATATTTCACCTGTTGAGGGGAATAGGGACATCCCCCCCCCCTCTGAAAAATTGAAAGGAAGTTAATTTTGGACACAACTTTGGAAATATAGAAAAATCATGTTTTCAAGGTTTTTTTTTAGTTTTAGATATCGTAATATAACTTTATTTTTGTACAGAATAAGTATTAACCATATTTTACTCTTTGATTTGCAAACTTTACATTTCTTAGTGGTTCAAAATGTAAATATTCACTAGATTTTATCTGAAACGTCTAGGCTAGCAATTTTTTGTGAATGTTAGAGAAAACAGAAACGTTTCGTTTCAAAGCTAAGAACATTTGAATAATTCTAAAGAGTTCCCGAAACAAAATTTGAGTCAAATCTGTCAAGGGGTTGTAATCGAACATAAAAACAAAAAAAGATTTAAACAGTGATTACCAAGTTAGGACTTAAACTAGTTCAATGAACATTAGACATAGCATTTGTACAGTGTGAATAGACCCTTTTCACTTAAATTGTGCTTTGCTAAGTTACTAGTAAACATATTTGCTTTGTGTTAACATCAAAACGCTTAAGTATTGCTATAATGTCGTCTTTCTATTCCCTTGTTTTCTGGTTATCACTGTACATAAAATATATAGATTACATTTTAACTGTGCAGGTTAAATTGTACTCAGAGAATCCAGGGATGTTGTCGTTAGACGACAAAGAACTTGGAAAAGTCGTCATTAAACCTACTCCACTTTCATCAAAAGTAAGTTTACGTTAATTATATTAAACCTAAGTTAACATTAAACCTACTCCACTTTTATCAAAAGTAAGTTTACGTTAAACCTACTCCACTTTCATCAAAAGTAAGTTTACGTTAAACCTACCCCACTTTCATCAAAAGTAAGTTAACGTTAAACCTACTCCGCTTTCATCAAAAGTAAGTTTACGATAAACCTACTCCACTTTCATCAAAAGTAAGTTTACATTAAACCTACTCCACTTTCATCAAAAGTGAGTTTACGCTAAACCTACTCCACTTTCATCAAAAGTAAGTTAACATTAAACCTACTCCACTTTCATAAAAAGAAAGTTTACGCTAAACCTACTCCACGTTCATCAAAAGTAAGTTAACATTAAACCTACTCCACTTTCATCAAAAGTAAGTTTACGTTAAACCTACTCCACTTTCATCAAAAGTAAGTTTACGTTAAACCTACTCCGCTTTCATCAAAAGTAAGTTTACGTGAAACCTACTCCACTTTCATCAAAAGTAAGTTTACGTTAAACCTACTCCACTTTCATCAAAAGTAAGTTTACATTAAACCTACTCCACTTTCATCAAAAGTAAGTTTACATTAAACCTATACTCCACTTTCATCAAAAGTAAGTTTACATTAAACCTACTCCGCTTTCATCAAAAGTAAGTTTACTTGAAACCTACTCCACTTTCATCCAAAGTAAGTTTACATTAAACCTACTCCGCTTTCATCAAAAGTAAGTTTACGTGAAACCTACTCCACTTCTATCAAATGTAAGTTTACGTTAAACCTACTCCACTTTCATCAAAAGTAAGTTTACATTAAACCTACTCCACTTTCATCAAAAGTAAGTTTACATTAAACTTACTCCACTTTCATCAAAAGTAAGTTTACATTAAACCTACTCCACTTTTATAAAGTATATTTGGGTGAGTTTGGGTCAAGTGTTCAATTTCTTACTCCAATTTCACTAACAATAAGAGCATATCAAGCAATTGCTCTTGCAATTTTTCGCAGTAAAAAATAATAATTGATTAAGATATTTATTAAAAATAAAAAATGCAAAATATATTAGTAAAGTGTCTAAAAATAACTAAGTAGGTAAACTAGCCACAACAAATTCAATTTTCTCTCTTATGCCGTCGAGATCAATTTAAACCAGAGAGGTGGTTTAATTTAATTGATAAGTAAAACTAGTTGTAGCTAGTTGAACTACTTGTAGCTAGTTGAACTACTTGTAGCTAGTTGAACTAGTTGTAGCTAGTTGAACTAGTTGTAGCTAGTTGAACTACTTGGAGCTAGTTGAACTACTTGTAGCTAGTTGAACTAGAATTGTAGCTATTTGAACTAGTTGTAGCTAGTTGAACTACTTGTAGCTAGTTGAACTACTTGTAGCTAGTTGAACTAGTTGTAGCTAGTTGAAATAGTTGTAGATAGTTGAACTACTTGTCTCTATATCTCTGCTTCTCTAGGCCCCTGAGTGGTACAAGGCTACAGTATCGAAGGGTTCTGGAGATCAAGAGTTGAAGATCAAGGTTGCCGTCAGGATGGATAAACCTATGAATATGAAACACTGCGGGTAGGAATATATCCAATATAATATGATTAAAGGGATTGTTCATCTATTTCAAGCTAATCATGACACCTTACTCTTTGGAATTAAGAACAGAATTCTAGAACAAGGGTAATTGAGTGATAGGTATATTCAGGCATAATAACAATCTAATTTTTGCCTACAATTTCTGGGTTTTTAGGCAAATATTTTTGAATGATAAATTGTGAAAATTTTGTTCTGAAAAATCTCTGGAAAAATTGTGTAAGAGCTTTACAAACTTATTTTTATATAATATATAGAGCTAGAGACACTTCATTATTATTTTTAGATTTATAAAACATTGATATATTAAACTCTCAAAAATTAAATTTTTAAAAATCTTATATTTTTATCTAAAAAGTATCTTTTAATTCGTCAATTTATATTTTTCAAACAATGTATATATTAAATATTTTTTATTTAGATATATGTATGCTATGGGGAAGACAGTTTGGAAAAAATGGAAGAAAAGATATTTTGTCCTGGTTCAAGTTTCTCAGTATACCTTCGCTATCTGTAACTACAAGGAACGTAAGAACGATCCGTCGGAGATGCTCCAGCTTGACGGATATACTGTAGACTATATTGAACCTGCTGGAGGTAAACTACAATTTTGAAATTTTTTTATAAGTGTCCATACAAAATTTCAGCCCATTTGGTACAGGCGTTTGGCGAGCTATCGTGAACATATATATGAATGTCTTGTTTTATTATAAAGATATAGATAAGAAAAATTAACTGCAGTGGTCGACGTTTATATCAATACAATAAAGACGACTTATCTTTTTTATTTCCAACAAGTTTTTTTCAATTAACAAGTTTGAAAGGAAACAAAGAGAATCTGTTAATTGACAGCTTCTCTTTGTTTCCATGTTTATGTGTATTCATGCTGTTTGATAGCTTGGCAGAAATCAAAGATTGAAATCGAAAGTCGTCTTCATTTTATCGATATATACGACGACGGCTGTATTTAAAACGAAAAAAAATTCTGATGAATAAAACAATTGGGTTTATGAAACTCCAGATTAAATAATAAATCGGTTTTATGAATAATTAATTTGATTATTTATTATTGAACATATTTTTATTTGAACATAGTGCCATGATATGAATTTGTACATAAGAATAATTTGCTATCATCAATTTGCTTAGAATACAGCACGCCACGGATTAACAGGACTTGACTCATATATATACAGTAGTAGCTTACACATTTGTTTTTGTCTTTACTTTATGATATCAAATTTTTACAGATTTATTTTTTAATTATATATTTTATTTTTTAATTATCTTATTTTAATTTTTAATTATCTTTGTATTTTCAGCGATGTTCTACCATATGAGTAAGTTGTTAAACCGACATTTTTAGTATTTCCCCACTGACTCGGACCAATCAGAAATCAGTTTGAAAATCAATTATTGAGAAACTTAGAAACTTTAAATTTAATTATTTGTTAAGTTTAAGAGGTATTTCTGGTGAATGGCAAGCTTTGGTTTATATATCAAACTTTTGATTTATTTCAAGACAAAACTGAATTTATAAATATTATAGAAATTGGAACTAAAAGCTCGCCAAAATTTTTATTTTCTAATCCCATATTTTCGCATCCTGATGTGGCATACTTTTGATATTTTAAACTATAAATTCTGTTTGATTATATAATTTAAATTTGAAATAGTAAATACACCATTTGGTCGCAAAGATATAGGCATTGGAAATTTGGGGCCACCGCCTGTAGTTTCTTTGAAAAAATTCGCATGTTCAAAAAAAGATAGATTACATAAAAATTATGTTATCCAGAGAATATTTCACTAATACTTGAGCTAAAAAAAAGCTAACTGTCTGTCATAACGATTGTTTTCAACTGATTCTGATTGAAATGCGGAAAGTCATTGTTTTAGTATACTTGCATGCATAGGAGTTTTAAACCAAATCTTTCTGACAACAAGAAACAAAATATACTTTAAATAATATGTTTCCTTGAGTCATACATAATACAAGACTTAATCGACACACAATCATTCCCAAATAATTGTAAAAGAAATCACAACAAATTTAGATGTTTCCCAATTTTAAAATCTCCAAAAATAGTAATAAACATAACTTCTGCTTAAAACTTTTATAACTAAGATTAGAAAATAAGAATAATATATATCTTCAAGATAATCAATCTATAGTAATTGATCATTTAGATTCTTAGACCTAACTTTGATTAATAGCTAGCCATTAGAAAATTTATAAAAATAATAATTACAAATATTAAATAAATCAAACTAAACTGTTTGATGCGACTGATATAAAAAAATTCAAAATATAGTTTTTAATTAATAAATGCTTTTAAAAGATTAAACTTTATAGTAATCTAGCAGAGCATTATTAAAAGTTGGTTAATAGAATAGAAAACTTTAAAAAAATATTTTTATCTCAGAGACTCCACGATCCAAATAGAAAAGGGCGGCGAAAGTGTTTTTTCCCACTCTAACGAACACCCCTATTTTATTTTGGACTGTAAAGTAAAAATGAAATAGGCTGAAACCTGAGAATCTCAGGTGTTGATGTGTCTAATATTCCTGTCTCGAGAAATTGAAAAATTAGATTAAAGTCAAATATAATCAAATAAAATATAGAATTAAATATTAATCTAGTTCTTAGCTTTTTAGATAATTCCTAAAATTAGTTATACTTACTATTATAGATAAAGACCAAGGGCGTTTACAGATGGGGGGGGGGGAGAAATTGCCCCACCCCAAGATATCTATAGCGAAGGGGGGGGGGTAGATTCGCCCACCCCCCAAACAAAAGTGTCAAACAAAAGTGTTTCAAGCTGGAACAAATCCTGTATACGCCCTTGATAGAGACAAGTTTCAATCGACTTTCCAGAAGTTATTTTGTGACTAGTTGTATTCCCCTAGGATATTCTATACATTAAAGTAGGACCACTGTTCTTTAATGTATATAATGCATTTGCAAACAAAATCAACATCAAGTTATGATGGATGCCCTGACAAATTTTTGAATCCCAAATCTTGGCAACCTGATAATGTAAACCTTTGATATTTTAAACTTAGACTGTTTGATCTAATAGAATTCATAATTTGAAACATCTAAGGTCTATGATCTTGGGTTGCAAAGATATATAGATTAGAAAAACTTAATTCCTTTGATAATAATTTTTAATGGACAATTTTTGTTGATTTTAAATAAGAAGTTGTAAAACGTTTTTTAATATCCAAGTCTTTAAAGGTGAATTCATAAATAAAAAGACATTATTGAAAAATATTGAAATAAGATTTAAAGTTTTGGTTGAACAACATTTGTAACTTAAGTTAATCTCTTAAATTACACAATCTTGTTTTATCTCGGATATAGAGAAATGTTTTCGTAGTGTTCACTAATATTTTCATGATTTGTGGATTTTTAAAGAATTTAAAAGAATATTTTCTTTACCTTTTTTGTCTGTATCTACCGGAGAAAAATTCACATTTTCAAAAGTGCATCAATTTAAAACAGATTCTGAAGGAGGAACCCCAGTGAGTTCAAAGTAAACATTCTTTGATTGTCTCGAATCATAACGTTTTTTGTCTCATTTTAAGTATGCGCCTTAAATTTAAAAACATAATTTAACTGAAAACAAAATGTTTAATTTCACCAAAAATTTATCAGCTGTAACAATAAAAAAGATCGAAAATGAAAAAAAAACTTGGTATGAAAGTTTCTTTTTAAACTTGAAAAAAAACTTTGATCAATTTTAAATACAAAGGTGTTCAGACGCTCTTGAAAGAAGTTAAAGAACACTTTTTTATTCTTCAAAATACACACTATCAGGAATAGAAAGTATTCAATTTACAATTTAAAATTATTTTTAAGATTTTAACAGCATCCATTTTTAAAATTCAATATATGTTTATGTATATATACATTTACATTGTATACACGACTCAAATATAATTTTTTGACAGTACGTCTAAGGTACAAACTAATTTAATTTTGGTGAATTTATTTGAGAGTTAATATCCCAGATTTTTAGTATTATCAGAAATAGTCATGTTTTTACCGTTAGTTTTTTTGTTTTGTTATAAATTTCACGACCTCTCACACTGGACTAACCAGAGTGAGCAGCATTCGGTTTCTTCTATTTGAAATCAAACGTGATTTGGTCTTTAATTCATCAATTTTTTACCTTACGGATTTGTTTATTCTATACTTTTTCCTTCAAAATACATATGTCGACAGAAAAGTATTTCAGAAAAAAGTCTAAAAAAATTGTGTTTAATGGGTCAAATTGTTATCGAAAGTCACAGCTTTCTGGAATATTGACAGAACCGTTAAATCCACGTGCTCTCCTTTCTTACTTAGCCAACTTTTATCCTTTTTGTTATCTAAACTAATACGCTGTTTAAATTGGTTAGAATATATACCTTTGGTATTTTTGCGACCATGAAATAGTATTCCTTCATTGACCAAGGTTGTATGATAAGGTTGGTTACTCTGGATGTGCTCTAAAAGCAATGTACGGAAAATGTCGTCTCCTTAGCATAGATAGAAAAAATACCCATATGACGTCACTGATTATAAAGGCGAGAGCGAAATATACGGATTCTATCTATCTAAGCTAAGGAGACGACATTTCCTTAAATTGGAGCTTATCGAAAGTAATCAACCTTATTATACAACCTTGCTTCAGACACTAGAAGGCCAAGACCGTTTTATTTACGTTTGATTATTTATATTATTGTTATTGTGAGGTTAAAAACATCTTTGAAATCTACTATTACGGGACATTTTAGATTTCTCTACTATTCTACCATTTAAAGGTATTGCATTCACCTATGTTAAAAATAAACACAACGCTCTTATTTTTGAATTTATCTAACCGCTCGAGGGTGTTTCTGAGCCCGAGAATGTCCAAAATTCTCGGTCTAATTTTTACTCAAAAAACCTCGTGTTTTTATAGAAAACTTCGCGGATTATTTAGATACAGGGTGTCCCAAAAACATGGGAATTCAGTGACGAATTAGATACCGTCTTTGTTATGAATTAACATTGTAATAACTAATTTCAAAAGCCAAACTATTATTATGTCTGCTAGAGTTTATTTTATGAAAAGGGTATAAGACTGTAAAAATGTGTCTATAATGTCTCCGCAAGATGAACAGTGAAGACTACCAAGTTTACTCTGTTTGTATACTGCAATTTTCTTGTTTAACCGTATGTACAACCGTATGCCGTCAAAACATAAACAAACAAAATGTGAACATAGCAGACGAAACTCTTACAGATTACAGCTTTTTCTGTAGGTATCACTATACTAAATCAAAGAATTATTTAAAAAGACGATATAGAATTCGTCACTGAATTTCCATGTTTATTGGGACACCCTGTACTTGGAACCATAGAATTCCACCAAAAGCAAATAAAATGTTCGCCCGAACGCTTAATGTTCGCTCAAACCGCAAGCAAAAAAATTGAGTTTTTGCCAACAGCTACAATTTTTGCAACCTGATGGCTTAAACCTTTGATATTTCAAACTTTTGATTAGTTTGTGTCAAAGAATTTCTTTGTTCGAAATTGCGAAAATTTGCTTGCTTAGGAAGCTGTAATACAAACTATCTAAGAAATTCATAATAACACCGCAGAGTGAACACTAGACAGAAAGTTTTAGATCATTCTCGAGTTCAGGAACACCTTTTAGTTTTTAGATAGACTGTGTTATCCAATAAAAAATTAGGGTATGAAGTGTATTTTAAAGTAGGTGAACATTCCCTTTAAAGAGAGCGATGATAGTTCTAAAATGAAGTAAAACACACCTAGAAGATGTCTAAATACTTCATTTTAAACCATTAACACTCCCTTTTTTTGATACTTGGCACACTGACAAGAATACAAAACATTAAAACTGCATGCTTCCATGAACCTTGCAGGATAGCAAACTTGAAATATTAAATATATGGATATCCCTGAGTTTACCCCTCTGTCAGGTTCATGGTTAGAAGTTGATTAATGTTTAGACCTGGAGGGAGGCAAGTTTTTCTTTAATACCGTTCGAGAGGGGGATAGTGTACTCTTCGCAACAGAGGATGAACAGGTTCTTTTTCATTTAGGGACAGTCTAGGGCCTTTTAGCGACAGTTTAGGGGAAATTTAACACTTTTTAACTTTGTATTTTTAAGATAAAATTACATTTTAATATTGGACTCGCAATACTTAGTATTTTGAAAAAAAAACTTTCTGTTGAAAATGTTTTTTAAAACGTTTTTTGAACTTATCATCTTAAGAAATGTAAAAAAAAAAAACAATTTCTTTTGGACCAATATTATCTTTTTTTCGTACGTTTAGAGTGTGATTTTTAAATTAATTATGTTCTTATAATTATTTTTGTTAGGAATCTCATAATTGGGTGATGGCTTTCTATCGTGCAACCGGTCAGGCGCACAAGCCCGCCCCTCCAGTTACTACGGGGAAAACAACATCGTTAAATAAGAACCAGGGGGACGCAGATAAAGCCAGAAAGCATGGTAGGATTATATTTTCATTTCAGGAATCGTGGATTTTATTTTTTTAAAGAATTTAAATGGGCTGTAGAAATAATTTGAAATGAGCCTCCATTTATGGAGTGAAATGTCCTATAGGCTAGAGTGCCCTTTAAATACGTTCATCGGATCCAAAGTCTTAAAATTTGTCGAATTCTGACATTTTTTTCTCATTTTTCTAATGGTTGAATCCTCAAGTGGCGTTTATTAAGAAACAATAATTGAAAATAATCAATTTAAGTTATAAAAGGATATAAGGATACATTCAGGCACCTCTGCCTCTTAAAAGTAAATTCAACCTAAATAAAGCAGAAAGTCTGACTGCGTCAACCTTGTTGCACCGGCTAGTTTGCCTAAAGAGTTAGGTAAAGTACAAACTGGGACCGTAAAGGTTGACCCAGCTCAGAAATTCAACTGTACTACGGCTGCTCGTGCATTCATTTGTAAATAGATAAATATTTAAAAGGTTTCGTTTTGAATCGGACATATTTCTCAACATATTAATGGAGGTTCACTTGAAATTAAGTAGTTTGTCCCTTTAATCCAACTTTAAAACAAAATTATTTAACCTAAAATATTCAAGAAATACGATGATTAGAAAATTCTGCTTTTAATCACAGTTTCATATTCTGCAAAAATAAAAATCTACTTCAATTTTAAGAAAAAGTACCCGGATCTGTTGGAATCCCAACATTTTGGCTTCCTGGATCTGGATCCGATAAAATACGGATCCACGAATCCGGATCCAAGGGACAAAATACCAAAACCTGTAAAAATATATATTAAATATTGTTGTGTTTTCATGCTGATATAAATCAAAAAATATTTTATTTTGAATTTATATAGGAACGTCGTGTATGAAGTATGAATACACAATATGTGTATTTTTAGACTTTCTTCAATATTTCTTTATATAAACATATATGGATATATTTTTATAAGAGCTTATTTTTTTTATAAAGAAACATGTATGTGTGGGTGGAAGGATTTGAAAGAAAATTTTTAAAAGCTTAAATTAGTGGAACGCAACTTGTGCATTGTAAATAAGTATTTTAAAGCAGACCCCCGCTCTAGTATATAGTATATACCTATTAAGCTGTGATTGTGTTAAGGTATGGAGGAGTATATAGCGGCAGATCCTATTGGATTTGATCATCATAAACTATTCTGTAAACTACAGACTTTAAGCCTAGAGTGGAGATTAAACGATCCCTTCGCATCTTTGGTATACAACTTTTCTTTAAAATATTATCTTTGGTATACAACTATTCTTTAAAATATTATCTTTGGTATACAACTATTCTTTAGAATATTATCTTTGGTATACAACTATTCTTTAAAATATTATCTTTGGTATACAACTATTCTTTAAAATATTATCTTTGGTATACAATTATTCTTTAAAATATTATCTTTGGTATACAAGAAAGTATCGTAAATTAAGTGTTTTAATTAACTATTATTAATATTCATTAATGAAAAATTACGAATTATGAAGTATTTACCAATGCTGCTTTACAGTGAATCATTGGTAAAAATAAACTCATTGATTCTTTCCTATACCTTTGCAACGCAATATCGTAGAAATAGATATTTCAATATTTGAATTCTTTTAGATCAATTAATCAGAATTAAAAATATCAAAGATTTATACCATCAGGTTGCAAAGATATAGGTATTAGAATATTTGAGTTTGTGGCAAAGACTCTATTCTTTTGTGATTGAAGAAGAATGTTTAAAATGAAAAATCATGAAAACATATTTAGGGTTGGTTCACTCCAGGCCAGGTGTTTATACTAGATGAGTATTGTGCAAGGTGAATTTGTTTCTATTTATTTTATTTATAATTTTCCCCTTTCTAACTTTTCAACTTGACATATGTAAGGGAAAGATGTAAAATATAAAATCAAATTATTTGGAATTTTTTTTCAAGGCAAAAGTTATTTAATGAGAGGCGTAAAAAAATCTAGAGTTAATGTTAAAAATGTTTCTCATCTATACTTTCAATATGCTAAATCTAATTTGAATAACATTTATATCTAATTTAAAGTTGTTTTTATTTAGAGTTGAAAATTTTAGAATTATTAGGTTCGCAAAAAGAAGGTTAAGACTGAAAAACTGCAAACAAATTCTTTAAAATCAATTTTTGATGAGTTTTCATTTATTATCTCTTATGATTTACAACAGTTTTTGGAATTTATTTATCGTTTATATAAAATAATTTCAAATAATAAAGCTTCAGTGATTTTTTTACGAAATATGTGCAACCTGATAGTGTAGACCCTAGATATTTTAAACTTAGATTATTTTTTCTAACAGATTTCATACTTTAAAATATTTAAGGTCTGCGGCATTGGGATGTCTAATTATAAGGATTTATAATTAAAAGGATTGTGACAAAGACTCAATTCCTTATTTTGATCTTAAAAGTTTTTTTTCTTCAATTTCTGAATGTTTGTAGATATGGTATTCGTGGCTGCTACCGTCACCTCTGCTATCTCTCCGACCTGCTGGATAAATGTGAAAAACAAATTGTGATAGATCCTACTCTTATACACTTCAGCTACGCATACTGTGCTAGTCATGTACACGGGAACAGGTATGTATTCTTCAGGGTTTACTTTAAAGGGACTGTAAGCGTAATTTCAATTGACCCTCCACGCAAAGATGGCAATGCCCTTAAAACCGTTGACTGTTGATCGAGGACAAATATCCCCCTGTTTATATCTCTAAAATATTCCTGGGGTGTACAGTTGTGTACTGTGTGAACTCAACTCAGTTAATATTCCTGGAGTGTACAGTTGTGTACTGTGTGAACTCAACTCAGCTAATATTCCTGGAGTGTACAGTTGTGTACTGTGTGAACTCAACTCAGCTAATATTCCTGGAGTATACAGTTGTGTACTGTGTGAACTCAACTCAGCTAATATTCCTGGAGTGTACAGTTGTGTACTGTGTGAACTCAACTCAGCTAATATTCCTGGAGTTTACAGTTGTGTACTGTGTGAACTCAACTCAGCTAATATTCCTGGGGTGTACAGTTGTGTGCTGTGTGAACTCAACTCAGCTAATATTCCTGGAGTGTACAGTTGTGTACTGTGTGAACTCAACTCAGCTAATATTCCTGGAGTTTACAGTTGTGTACTGTGTGAACTCAACTCAGCTAATATTCCTGGAGTGTACAGTTGTGTACTGTGTGAACTCAACTCAGCTAATATTCTTGGAGTGTACAGTTGTGTACTGTGTGAACTCAACTCAGCTAATATTCTTGTGCCCCGGGAAAAAACTTTGTATTTTACGTCTAAAATGGGTTTGAAATTTCGACAGTAAAATTTATTTTCTGCTACTTTATAAAGTAAATGTTAATATCTCTTCAATATTAAACAGTTTGCTAACAAGTGTTGTTGGAGATTAATAAGAAAAAGTCAGACACGTCCTTGATCAGTCAGAAGTTTAAGTGTACTGTTGTAAATCGGACCCTCCACTCTACTAATGGCCGCAGGGTCATCTGTAATTTCGCGTACAGTCCCTTCAAGATTATTAAGATTACAATGACCTGCTTTGTGTTCCCCATATTTTTTTACTCAATGTCAGATTATTTAATTGTGATAGGGTACAAAAAATGATTTTTTACGACATTTGTGAATGGAAACAAGTTATAAATGTTTTGATTTTTATCAACCCTTTTAGCCCGAAGGAGAGGTAAGATATAAGTTGCTACTTTTGTAGGGTTCACATTTCTCAAGTTATTCTCATTTAGAATCTTAGTTGTATAGTTTCTTGAAAAATAGGACATATTTTTTTCTCTTTTGATTTGTAAACTAGCAAAATGCAAAGTGCACCTGGCGATAAAGTAAAAAGTTAGATAAAAACAAGCACTAAACTGATGCTTTGCATATCTAACTTTTCACTATATAGTATCTACACCTTAAACAAAGATAAGACTTGAAGGGTATAGATCTTGTATTATTAGAACAGGACTGTGATATGGTTAGATCTTGTACCTTGTAGCTGAAGTGGAATATCTAGGCACTAACCAGAGCTAGATGCGTTGGTTTATAATTCATCTTTAAACTTACAGATTGATTACTTTATCATTCAGAACACATCCACTGGCAAAAAAGTGTAAAAGAGAAAAAGCATAAAAGGAAATATGTCTTTGCTATAAATTCAAATTTTTCAATCCTTATATCTTCGCAACCTGAGGGTATACACCTTTGATATTTCAAATTTTGATCTAACAGAATGTATAGTTTGACAAATCATAGGATCTACGACATTGGTTTGGAAAGATGTAGATTGTGAGTTTGCGTTGATTTGGTCAAATTGTAATCGAAAGTCGCATCTTGCTGAGACGCGGATGGAAATGGAAATATCTGATCTTATATAAGTGTGAGAAGAGTTGTATGTTTAGTGTTCCCTCAAACCCACTCGGGGAACAGTTTGCTACTCCAGACAAGTTCATTGATGAATCTACAAGGTAGTCCAGGCAGTCTATACAGACCTGTCATGGATGCATTCAATACATAAATACAAACTAGAAACAGTCTCAGTAACAGTTCAAACATTGCTCGTATAGTTGGGTAGAATTTAATTCAATAGGTGAATAGAGATGGGCGCGTTTTTTCCGATTCGTTTTTTTTAGTCGTTCAGAAATTTATTTTTTCGTTCTGTTTCAGAAAAAAGTTCATTTTTTATCTATTTCGTTCGTTTTCGAACGAAATTATCGTTTAGTAAAATCGTTCTTTCAAAAAAATTGTTCGCTCAGAAAAAAAAACAATGATTTTTTTTTCAAAATCATTTTTTCAGTAAAAAAATAAAACTATCATTTTTCGTTAGTTGGAACAAACCATTTAATTTTTCTAAATGACACTATAGTTTACAAAAAGTTCGTTCGTTTTGAAAAAATTGGTTCGTTTAGATAAACGATGCCCATCTCTAAAGGTGCAATGTGCATGAGATAAAGGGGAAAACAAGAGGTACATACTAAAGATATGTTTGCATGTTAATACACAACAAAATACATCGATTGCATATCTGTTGTCTACATTACACAGCAAGGTATATTGGTAAAATGGAATTTAGGTTTTTTAAGTGTTAATTAATGATCATGGTTTGCATTATACTATATGCACTGGTTCTAGTTTCTTAAAGGGGGTGTTCGCGAAAAATGAAAGGGGGTATAGGCTCAATGCGATAAAAAAGCGCTTTTGATCCCTACTAATCTTACCTCTATCTGTTGCGTCTATAAGGAGAAAATTGTTAATTGTTAGCTGATTTTTCATAATATGCTTTAATTGTTATGATCTGAGAGTTACTTATAAAAACATTTATTCCTGTTTCGAGGATTTTTGGTAATGAAGACGACATTTTCATATTTTCCAGGAATGTTCGAAAACAAGTTGTAAGCTAAATATTATTTAAAAAACAAAATCAACACTAGTATAAAATATCAAATATATACAAATGTGGCGAAAGATAATCGATTACTATAGGTTGTAATATCTGAATGATTTGTTTGAAATTNTTCTGAGAATATGGCTGTAATATCACATGATGATTATATCTATATTATATATATATACTATATTCTGAGAACATGGCTGTAATATCACATGATGATTATATCTATATTATGTATACTATATTCTGTATTTTAATATTACGCTGTATTTAACAATCTTTTTACGAGTGTGAATCTGAATACAGTGATGTATTTTATTCCAGAATCTGAATACTTTTGTAGATCGTGTTCTAAATTTTGCATACAGTATGCAATTCCAGAATCTTAATAAAGGTGTTTATTGTATTCTGTATTCTGAGTACACAAAGTTCCAGAATCTAAGTATAAATTAAGTTCTGTATTTTGAGTACAAAGGTATTTTATGTATTTTATATTCAAGAATCTTACAACACAAATTTTAACAAATACACTATATTGGATCTTTAAGCTCAAAATGTATTGGACAACATGGAAATTATATCTACAACAATATGAGATAAAAAAAATTCGAAATAAAATTGTCCTGGATCTTTATTCTTCAAGATGATAAGATGATACCTCTTCTGTTCTGGCGCAACCCTTCATTTAAACCTAGGCTCTATAATCTATACAACAAAAACAATAAAACTAGCATTTTTAGTCTAACATACATGTATTCAGCATGTTTTTTTCTCTAAAATTCTCTCTGATTTTATTTTGCTAAAACAGGAATTATATAATTAAGTAAAAACATGTTTTTTATAAATCATTAAACTGCATGAGTTCAATTACTATAGATTAGAAATATCATATTTATATAAAAGATATAAAATATAAAATTTTGGAAAAAAATTATCTTGTTTAAAAACTACTGAAATTTTGTATGGCGAAGTTTGAATTGGGAAATCATTCTTACTGTAAGAATTGTGTGTGGCCTACATTGTAACCTGATGGTGTAAACCTTTTACTTTTCGAACAATTTTGGTATTAAAATGTTGCAGAGTTCGTAACTAGTAAGAAATATGAATGGTCTACGAAGTAGAAAATGAGGAGACCGATCTGTTTATTTCATTTTAACAAATCGAGTTGTGAAACTGTTTACGGATAGTTTTACTACTTATTCTTATCTTTCTTGAAGGCAGAAAATATGGATATTTGAACCAAACATATAACAACATATAATAACATACACCAATACTGGGTGAGCCAGATAACATTAGAATATTTTTATTTTCAAAAACGTTTAGAAATATTTTAAATTTTTTCATGATTCTCTTGATTTTTAATAATGCAATATAATTTTAAAGAAATATTTCATCCTGACTTAGGGTTTATTTTCGGCTTACCAAATACCCAGTACCAATAAGGTTGGGCATGATGGGCCTTCTATCTCATCAGTTTTTAAACATTCAAAGTTGATTTGTTTTCAAGCAGCTCTACATACAGTTAAGTTTTATAACTTAATACAAAAGTTTGATTCTTAATACGCCTAAACAAAGCCATACTATAATAAAAAACTTTAAAAGATTTCTAGCTGACAAAGTCGAGGTTTCTTGAAAGCAAAAAAATTAAGTTTAAAAACTGATAAAAAACCTGTGCCCATTGTCATTCAAGTTATTCTTTGATTCTGCTTATTTTCAACGGTGAATTAATATATAGTAGCTCTAAACTGCATGTTTATGTATTAGTTCAGAACAGATAGTTGAATATACATTTTAGATAGATTGTTAAATATTTTTATTTTTTTTTGATCATTTTTTGAGTTAAACAACATTTATGATTTTTTTAAAGATTAGAATATTTAATCTCAATTAAAGATTTTATTTAATTTTTAACATAAAAATTCGATCATGATGGTTTCAGTTTGAAATAAAAAATAGACAGAAATATTATTTAGACTTTTCTCGTTTTACTGACTGAGTTTTACCAAAAAGAAAAGGAGAACTGACTCAAAAATGTTTAATGTAAAGCAGTGTAAAAGTAAAAACTTCATCAGGGTTGTATATTTTTCGTCCAGAAGTTGTATATGTTTGTGCGGAGTGCAACATTTTTTGGGCAAAAAGTATAAATAAAGAATAAAAATAGTTGCCTTTTGCTGTCCCAATTTTTCCTTTTGTTTTTCCCAAATCATATAAAATCACCCCCCCCCCCCATTCTGAAAAAATACACCTCTGCACTTCGATAAATTTCAAATTAAATGGGACTTTTTAAAAAAAAAAAGGTATTTTACGGCATCGCTCCTTTTTGTAAAACCGAGAAAACAAAAACTTTCCACTTTTTTGATGGAATCCCTTAGAGGTTATGAATAGTTGCGCCTGTTTAGACCTGATGGTGTTGGAACAGTTACCCAGGAGGAGAAGGAGAAGTTTAACGAGATCAAGGAGAGGTTGAGGGTTCAGCTAGAGTTCCAATTAACAAACTTTAGGTCAATATTTTAATTTTTTCAGCAATCTTGCAATTTTAATCCTGCTCACTTGCATTTAATCAATTATTGATTCTGGATTGCATTTATACAAATTTTACATTTGTTTTGTTCATTGGCATTTAATCAAAAAAGACAAACTTTGGAAGCCTGTTTTTTACTTTTTTATAAACAAATTTCAATCATTGTGATTCAACATTTATTATGCTAAAATATTTACTTTTGAATTTTTCTTGGTAGAACATTTGATTTATAAATTTGAATAGGTAGAGTTTTTTTTTCTTAAAATATGAAGCTTTAAACTTTAATTTTATTAAAAAGAAAAAATACGCTATAATTGATGCTATAATGTTAAAATTTGAATATTGCAATTTTTGTAAGTAAAGATTCTTCTATTTTAATAAACTTTAATTTTCCAGATTCTGTTTCCCTTTTGGGAGACCGGAAGGGGCCCTCAAATCAACACTTTCCCTTCTTGAAAGGGTAAGAAGAAATAGGCTAATGCAATTTGAATTTGTATAGAGGATGGCAGAGGCAAATAGATTCTAGCACAATAGATAATAAAGCAATTATCAAACAAAAAACACAAAAAAAATAATAATATGTTTCATATTTATTTATTTTAAATTTACTTTATTCATCATATTTGTTTTTTCAGCTGATCTGGCAAATCCACAGGGTAAGGATCGAATTTATCATATTTTTTATAATTTAATTTTTACTATCTTTCAAGTTAACCAGCCTAAACATTTCTCAGCTACGAATTATAATTCAAATGTCAAAATCTAAACGCAGTCGAACAGAATGGAACCGTTAACAAATTGTACAGATGTAAATAATTTTTAGAAAGGAAAAGCCATTATATCTTGATAAAAATGTTTTCTCAAAAAAAGCTGAAAATTTAGCAAAATTATAAAAGGTTTACTCCATGTTGTAGAGGATATGGTTGGCGAGGTTATTATTCCTCCAGCTCAGAAACTGGAAGATCTAATCCGTCTAGCTGATCTATGTGTTGACCTACTCAGGCAGAACGAGGAGTTCTACGCGGAGGTAAACAGTAAACTGCGTAGAACAGGGTTTACAAAGTTCTACTCGGTGGTAAATACTAAACTGTGTAGAACAGGGTTTACAATTAAACATGAAACTACGTAGAAATTGTTTACATTGTTCTACGTGGAGGTAAACAGTAAACTGCGTAGAACCTGTGTTTACAAAACATGGTGTCGGGTCCTGAACGTGAAATAACACTATAAACATTATACAGGATGACTATTTATCAATTACTTTACAAAACTTTGATTTTTAACAAGGTGCAGTTTAAATAATTAGATTTTCATCCTTTATAAATAATCTTTGGTTGTAATTGTAAAACATAAATGTTTTTACATAACAAGCTAAATGTATGTTGGTCTGTAGCTTGAGTTTTTCTTCATTTCATTTTTTGTTGGGAAGCTTGATTGAAAATAAATCTTGTTGATCCCCTGGCCGGTAAAAATGTAAAAATTGCAACTAAGCTGGTACGTATGGTATAAGGACTTTTATGTTTTGGGGGATTTTAGCCTCTCTGGTTCGCCCAACCCTGGGGAGTACTCGTTTTCCTCCAACCATTGAGTGTTAAAATTTAATTTTACTGTTTAGAGAAAAGGATTCTTGATTTTTTTTCTGAAAAGTAAAACTTTCACATTTGAGAAGTGCTAGGAGATCTTTTCTGTTTATAATAATTTAATGTTGAATACATATGTATGTGTATACATTGCACAAACCACATGAGAAAGAAAATTCAAAAAATGTATAAAGAATTCAAAAAATACTATTTATGTAAAAATTTCATTTTGTTTTTTTTTGTTTTGTTTGCAGAAACTGAAATGATGTTAGGTGTCAAGCATATTTGATTCATCACTTTTTGCTATTCTTGGTGGCGTTGTTCATAGGGGTGGGCATTGTTTTTTCTTATCAAAACAAGTAGATATAAAATATAGATTTCTAACTTTTTTTGGTTTAAGTTTTGACAGCTTTTGAAGAGTCCATGCAGACGTGATTTCACGTGACCCTCCAATTACAGAGTGACATGATTTGCAATAATACCTTTACACTTTACTATCTGAGAAAGAATGAGGATGACAATGGCGTTTATTTTAGTTCATATCTGAAGCATAAATGCGCAAGTACAGAGAAATCATATTTGAAAAAGACCAAGAAACTTAACAAACAGGATATCTGATTTAACGTTGATTAGTCAAAAGTTTAAAGGGTATCGTTGGGAATCAAACATGCTGTTCCACGAAGGGAAGATCACCTTTAAATACGTCTCCAGTTCCTTAAAGGGAGTGACCGGCTATGTAAGGTAGTTGAAGTTTGAGCGCAAATTCGACGTTCAAAATTCCTTCTTTGGGGGTGGATACGTTTTTAGAATTAGTTTTTTTTAAATTACTAAATAACGACAACGAAAAATAAAGTAGAAATTATACAGTAATCTAATTAGATGGTTAGGAACATATTTCTCAAAAAAAATTGTTAAAAATCGATGCTAAAATCGATTTTTTCGTTTTCATTATTATTCTGAATTTCTTAATTTCTTTGAATTTCTTCCCAGTTTCGTCAAATTCTTCGAATGTCGTATTTTCAATAACAATTCTAGAAGATCTGTGAAAATATTTGTAAATAATGAGAAACCAGAATAATGAGAAAAAAGAAACTAATAATTGAACAAGATTACTTATATTCGATGAAAAGAATAATTTTTATTTTCTCAACATGTTCCACGTCTGTAGTTTATGGTAGAACTTTTTGAACGTAGAATTTGCGCTCAAACTCAGGATTTACAGATCTTTAAAAAGTTTAATATGTCTCAAATGAATCCGAAAGAAGTTTTCCACAACATTGGGAATCAAACATGCTGTTCCACGAAGGGAAGATCACCTTTAAATACGTCTCCAGTTCCTTAAAGGGAGTGACCGGCTATGTAAGGTAGTTGAACTGAGTATGCAGTGTTGTGTAAAACTTCTTTCGGATTCATTTGAGACATATTAAACTTTTTAAAGATCTTTAAATCCTGAGTTTGAGCGCAAATTCGACGTTCAAAACTCCTTCTTTGGGGGTGGATACGTTTTTAGAATTAGTTTTTTTTAAATTACTAAATAACGACAACGAAAAATAAAGTAGAAATTATACAATAATCTAATTAGATGGTTAGGAACATATTTCTCAAAAAAAAAATTGTTAAAAATCGATGCTAAATCGATTTTTTCGTTTTCATTATTATACTGAATTTCTTATCTTCTTTAAATTTCTTCCCAGATTTCGTCAAATTCTTTGAATGTCGTATTTTCAATAATAATTCTAGAAAATCTGTGAAAATCTTTGTAAATAATGAGAAACCAGAATAATGAGAAAATAGAAACTAATAATTGAACAAGATTACTTATTTTCGATGAAAAGATTAATTTTTATTTTCTCAACATGTTCCTATACGTCTGTAGTTTATTGTAGAACTTTTTGAACGTCGAATTTGCACTCAAACTCAGGATTTACAGATCTTTAAAAATTTTTACAAGTCTCAAATGAATCCGAAAGAAGTTTTCCACAACACTGCATACTCAGTTTAACTACCTCACATAGCCGGTCACTCCATTTAACAGCTGAAAAATTGTTTTTATAAAAAAGCTTGCCCATCCTTGGTTGTGTTGAAATCCAGCAGTACAGAGACAAATATCTATTTAAAAAAAAAGAACAAAACAAAATCAGAATATTTTATTTGTCTCTACCTATTATGCATCACATTATGTTGTACATTGTACAGTGGGTAAATAGCTTTTCATGGTTTGATTTGGTTTTAAATAAAAGGAAAACAGTTTAAAACATGTGGGTAGGTTATGTTTAAACCGTTTCTTATTTAATTTAGACCAGTCAGATTTAATCATTAAAAGTAATTTTTCCCCCAATTACATGGTAGATTGGGTGAGGGTTCATATTTTTATGTTTCTGAGTTTAAAAATAATAAATTAATTAATTAATTAACATTCATTTTTTGTCAATGCTCCCTGTTCCTGCAGTTCCAAAATGTAAGTTGTTTGAAATCCAAAACTTTCAATTTTTGTTAGTTGAATATCCAAGGTTGAATAATATATTTGTGTGAATAGGTTGAGGTAATTCATGTCTTCTTCGACTATTTTGGCTTGATAACGGATAGCATGAAATACACAATATTTATTAAAGAACAATCACATGAACATATTCAAGGAACATGTGACTCTAGAATTAATAACAATATTGAGACCAAAAATATGTATAATTTCTTATTTTAGATCTAGCTTTAAGGTACTTGGACTTAGCTTTAACTTTCTTTATGTGGAAAATGGCAATATCCTTTTTTATTTTCTAAGAAATTTACTAATAGATAAAAAAAGATATTGTCATGCTCTACATAAATTGCGAGGTATTGTACAGGGCCGGTGCCCCACGAAACATGACAGTAGCAAGACGGGTTTAATGTCGTCTTTGATCTTGGATTTCTTTAATACATTCAGTCGTGGTTTACTAATAATTAAATGTGGTAAATTATTTCAAAGATCAAAGACGACCTTTAATTCGCCTGGTTGGTGTCATGTTTTGTGCGGCTCCCATTATTACCCTGTATTATTGAAAATTAAACCACTTATAAAGAAAATTCAAAATTTGGAGGAAAAAACATTTTGAACATTTTTTTGTCATTTGAACATCAAAGCTAGGTCCAAACATCCACAATATGTTCTAGATTGTTAAATAAATACTTGTAAATACTTGCTCAAATCTTCATTGGAAAGTATAAAATCATTAGTTTGCCTTTTAGTATCAAATTTTGTTTGCTAAGCCAGAATACTCAAAATCAGGCAGTTTTCTAGTGCATGCAGTAGATTCAGAGGTTTAGATAATACAACACAGTGATTTATTTCTTACATTCTATATTTTTAAGAAAGTGAAATCTTACTGGCCAAATGTATCTTTATTTTTTTTTGCCCCTGTACAAATTTACATTAAATATGAAGACTTTTATTTTTTAAAGCCACCATTCCCTTATGGTTTTTTTCTAAAAAACTCTATTGGCTTTTAATGTTTGCTATTAAAAAAGCTTTTAAAAATTGGAAATCTATCCAGGAAATAAATGTGAACAACCGCATGAATACTCTTTTAGAAAAATAGTTATTTTCATTCTTTCTTTGAACTTTCTTAGAACAGATTTCATGAAAAAATAAAATGTTATTTTCTTGAATAAAAAGTCAATTATTAGTTAGGAAACACTAATTTAAATATTGAATAAGTAGTTTATAAACTCGATTAACTAAAAGGTAGAATATTTATCTTCAGTGTGCTAACCCCATTAGTAAACTTTCGTTAGCTTTGCTTTATAAAACACAACCCGGTTAAAAAGTTGATGATGAGCAAGGAGAATTGAATAGAAGGAGGGGGCGATAGGGTTTCCGTACACTTTGCTGTGATGTTTTTGGACTGCTGAAGAACTAGTTTTTTGCGTAACAACAATAACAAAGGCAGCCGATCTAATGTAAACAAACATGAGTTAGTATACGGTGAATCTTCATCTAACGCCAGAGATGCGCCGGATGTCTGTTTATCATTTGTGTTATTGTTTACAATCTTTATTGTTGTTGTTACGCAAAAACTAGCTCTTCAGCAGTCCAAAAACGTCACAGCAAAGTGTACAGAATCCTTATCGCCCCCTCCTTCTATTCAATTCTCCTTGATGATGAGCATGTTGTTGTTAACACATTTATTAAAATCACATTGCATAACTTAGCATGCTATTAATTTCTTAGTTATTCTTATTTCCATCATTAGGGTTTTTCTGTATTTTTTATCTTTTAGAATAAATAACATTGTTTTAATATATTTGCTTACAAATTAAACTTAATCAGGGGTGTACATCTCCTGCCAAATTAACCGAGTGCTAAAAACTCAGTTTGGTTTAATCAAATAATCTAAGATGGAAATATCAAAGGTTTAAAATATTAAGGGAGTAGAAAATTAAAGGGTTAATTTGTCCTATGGAAGAGAGTTTTCCTAAATCAATTTTTGCATATTTTTCCTTATGTCAAATTTATATTCTTTTCCCTCTCCATTCCTTGTCTTTTTCCAGTGTCTTTATTTCTTTTCATTTTTAATATTAACCCTTTTCACAGTAATTTTACACACCCCTGAAATAAGATTTTAAAAGATGTTTTTTTTTTAACAGGGTGTCTGACATCATATTGGATCGGTTTACAGCTCTAAATTGTAATTTTTGGGACTAATCAGAAAATTTAAAAAAAATCCTTAAAAAGAATTGTATAAGGCTAACATAAAATTTGCATGCAGAAAATACTAGTTTTTCGAGTATTATGTGCAAATTTTGGCGTTAAAGCTTGGACATAATCCTTTATGGTATGGGATGCTCTGTATCGTACTTAAAAAATATCCAAACGTTTAAAGCTGAAACTAAAATATAAAATTAAATTTCAGAAAGCGACTAAAAAAAGCACTGACTGCTAATAGACGCTTACTATAAAGTAGTGAAGTAGATATGCCTAGTTACTTATTGGGGGATATATTTTATCACTTCTTTGGGAATACAGTTTTTTGAAAACAAAAATAATGACTTTCTTTTCTATTGCTATTTTTTTCAAAGTTGGGTACATTTTTGATTATAAAGGATATCAATTTTTGGCACCTAGAAATAATTCGACGCACAATTTTCGTTGAAATATCTAACAGTGGGGTAAAATTTAATTCTTATTAAATTGGTCAAAAAAGTTTTTCTTTTTTTTCTGGGAGCTTCTAAAATATGACGCCAATAAAATTGGCTGACATATTTTTGCTGAAAATTTCATTTTGATTATTCTAATTTTTTTATCAGGCATTTGCCTGGTTTAGTGATCTTCTTGTTGAACACAGTGAAATCTTTTGGTCCTTGTTTGCTGTTGATATGGATAGGTAAGGATCATAATTAGGGCCATGTTTGCTGTTGAAATGGATAGGTAATGATCAAAATTAGGGTCTTATTTGCTCTCGCTATGTATATACAATGATGATAATTGGGGTCTTGTTTGCTTTTGATATGGATCTAGGTAAGAATCCTAATTAGCGTCTTGTTTGTTGTTGATATGGATAGGTAATGATCATAATTGTTTACTGTTTAGTGTACTGTCTGTTCAATAGCAAATGCTAATGTTTGTTTACTGTTTAGTGTACTGTCAGAGCAACCAGCTGATACTTGGGATTCCTTTCCCCTCTTCCAAATATTAAATGACTATCTCAGAACGGACGGTAAGTTTTCCAATCTCAGAACAGATGGTAAGTTTTAAATCTCGTGTTCTAAAATTTTGGCGCGTAATGTAAAATAAAACAATTTTGGAAGATTTCTACATACTGAAATATATTTCTAAATCTACCATTTTTTAGATAATCTCAAGAATGGGAAATTCCATCAACATTTGCGGGAGGTATTTGCCCCTCAGGTAAACAAGTTTTCTCAGGAATTCCATAATATTGTGAATCATGAACCCTTTAGGCTCTTTTTCTGCTGAAAGTTGTATTGGTTTATTCTTATAAATTCTAATTAAATGATAAATATGTTCGTTCAATTTTCTTTTTAATTTCATGGCAGGTTTATATTTTCTCAAAATTCATTCCCCCCCCCCTTTTTGAAAATATACATGCTTGTGCTTAGGGTTTTATTCGCTTAATTGGGGAAAAGAAATGATTTAATGAGGGCAAAATCGATGAATTTTTAGGTCAAAAATTTTCAAACAAATGATAAAGAATTTGGACCAAACAAAATATTCTTTGTTGAGGTGGTTCGGTATGTTGATCTCATGGAGTCTAGTATAGCGCAATCTATTCACAAGGGATTTGAAAAAGAAAAATGGGAGATTAAAGGGTAAGTCAACTGAATTAAATAATTGATATTTATTTCAGAATAAAATACAAAAAATACAACAACATTTTGTTAAAGGGTAAATAGAATAAATTTTAAAATCCATATTTATTAATGGGTAAGACAAAAACATTGTATTATATGATCAATAACTATATTTGCTCTGTTTACCAGAACATACAGTTAAACCCTACATCGAAAGAATTTATCAAATGTCGTCTTGACAATTTTTCAACGTTTTATACTTTTTTACGTAAATCTCAGTATTTGCGAAAATAAATAAACAGCCATGAATATGCGGGAACAGTTTAAAAGAGCTCCATATAATCATTTGATTAAAAAACTAAATATCTGCAACATTCCATTATCAGAAAATGAAGAATACGACATTTGATGAATTCTTATTTTGGGTTTAACTGTATAAGAAAAAATTAATATTAATCATATTGATTAGGATAAAAAATATATCTCTCTTATAAAACCAATTATTTAATATTAAAGGGTAAGTTAAATATTAACTCAAGAAAAAGTAAATTGACAAACCTAAAGATTTAAAATTAATAATAAAATAATTTGTATAGTCGGGTCCCCAGACCATGTATTGGTAGACCAAGGTAAACCGTAGAGAGTAGAAATATCCATATACATAGGTGGTAAAGATATCCATCCTGTAGATATCATGATAAATAAAGGTTAGGGATATCCATACCGAATATATCCAAATAAATAAAGGTTAGAGATATCCATCCTGTAGATATCCAGATAAATATAGTCTAGAGATATCCATCCTGTATATATATACAGAAAAAACAGAGGGTAGAGATATCTAATCTGTATAGGTATCCATAAAAACAGAGACTAGAGATATCCATCATGTAGATATCCAGAAAGACAGAGGATAGATATAACCATCCTGTAGATATCCAGATAAATAGGGACTAGAGATATCCATCCTGTATATATCCAAAAAAACAGAGTGTAGAGATATCCATCCTGTAGATATCCAGATAGAATGAGAATATCGAGACATCTATCCGTAAATATTCAGATAAATAAAGGCTAGAGATATCCTTTCTATAGAAATCTGGATAAATAGGAACTATAGAGACATCGGTCCAGAAGATAATATAGATAAACTAAAAACCTTTAGGACGCTTTTCACCCCCTTTCTTATTCTCAATTTTAGCTTTTAACCTTGCTTTGAAAGTGGTCATTTTTTATCATTCTCAAAGTTTATCGGATTTTTCGTCTTGAATTGTGGCGCATTTTCAAAAATAATAATGGGCTGTAGAAGCCTGGCTTTTAGTTATAAGAAAATATGATTTTGTCCTACATTTTAAAATTAGAATTGAGTTTTCACTGATATTTCGCAAACTTGTTGAATCTCGGATTTTACACTAGTCATTCTTAGTATGTTAAACGAGTAACATATAATTAAATAAACTTGTGAAAATATGTTATCATTCTGAGTTATTGATACTTCTATAGGGCAACATTGTTCAAGTTTAACAATCCATAAACCCTCCCAGGGGTCAGGTGACTGTGAGTTGCCATGACAAATTTCGGTCCAATTTGTTTAGCTGTTTTTTTTCTTGGTTACAAACGAACAAACAGACAAGTAAAGTATATATTAATAGAGATAAGAGATATCCTACCTGTAGATATCCACCTAAAAAGAGGGTAAAAAAAGACTATAGAAATCCAGATAAAAATGATGAAAGCTATCAATATCAATCTAAAAGGGTTTTAACCTTTTAGTGTTTGACATCAAATCACTTTTTGTGATCATACTTTAATAAGTTTGTTAATTATTCATCATTGATTAGCAACTTCTTTTGTATTTTTCTACACCTTTTTCTCACTTAAGATTTTCCAACAGCAAGCCAATTTTTAAAACATTAATAATTTTTTGAAAAATTTTTAACTGCATACATTTTTGTGATAATAATGAAATTTTAATTTTTGAATGGAAGCTATAAATCTAGCAGACTATGGTTAAAATTGTATGATTTTCTAAATAGATTTAGTAAATTTTTTATTAAATACTAGATAACATTTAGGGGTAGACTTTAAACTAAAAGTAGAAGAGTTTTTTTTATATTTTAGAATATTTAAAATGTAAGATATCTAATAAATGCTTGTGAAAGATAGGAGGTGAGGACTTGCTCAGATCGTTACAGGGTTATTTATTACACATTTTCGAAACACAGTTAAAAATTACTGGGGAATTAAAATATCTACGCAATCCTCTCCCTTTATAATTTTCATTGCATAAGCCACCCCTGATTGGATCCTTGTAAACACCTCTAATTAATTGTATTGGAAATTAATCATGATTTTGACAAGAAAACACATGTAATACGTTTATTTGGTTTATTTACCTAGTAATGGCTGTGCAACTTCCGAGGACCTGTTTTGGAAGCTGGATGCTCTTCAATCCTTTATCAGGTATTTAATTAATTAATCAATCAATCAATTAATCAATCAATTAACCAACTAATCAATCAATCACTAAAGATCTGAAAAGAAACTTCCAAGTCCAGAGGTCAAAACCTATTCTGTGGAGTATCTCTGATCTTGAATACTTAATCTCGATATCTAGTGTGGGCACTTTTAAATTTGAGGATAGATGATTGATCACTCAATTAAAGTTATCCATTGTATGACCACCATGGGAGATAGAAGAGGAATTTTAAAGGTCCGCATATTTGGTGGAGATCAAAGTTTGATTCCATATAACTAACAACACACAAGGTCTGACCTCAGACCGCCTTCAGGGTGTAGTACTGTATTTACTTTTTATTTTAGCAGTAAATTATAGGATTGTTGTATCAATTCTGAAAGTTTTATTGCATATTTTAAGTTTATTGAAATCCAGCATCTGACATGTTTTCAAGGGACCTGCACTGGCCGGATCCAGAGTTTGGGAACCATCTAAATCAGAGGCTGAAAATGATGGCTTGTGATATGATTGATTCATGTATTCAAAGGTAAAAATAGTTTTAATTAAAAAAATTATGAATTAAATATTTTTCTTTTTGATGTTTGATTTAAAATGTTTGCAAATCACCAGGCAAGAGTTTTGCAAACCTATCGGCACTGGTATAAGCACGACGACATTTAATCTATGCTGCAAGAATTTGTATAAAAGGATACTAGAATATCCGACCTACTGTTGTTTGAGTTATTGAATATTCCGACAATTGTTTATGCTTCTAAGCTGTTTGCTTCCAAATGTAGTAATCAGAATAAAGATTACATCACAAGGGCTACCAGTACTCAACAGTATAAAGGAGATCATTTGGATTACTTTATTTGCATAAAATTATGACATAAAAAATTATTATGCAAAAAGTAAAACATTATATTCTTAAAATAAAACAAAAAAAAATAAAAATATTTAAATAAATAGAAATATGAACAAAAGTGAACATATCAATAGTTCAAGGGGCCTAACCCCCAAAATCAATAACTTGTGGATATATCTAAAGTGCAGTTTTTTTTTAACAAGGAACAATTATGAACAGTTTAAAGATTAAGTAATAATATGAATGTCGTCTTCTCGATAAACCAGTGCCAATTTACGGGGTTTGCACTACTCTTGCAGGGTGATCTGGTCTCAAAATAGGGTAAAATTATAAACCTAAATTTTCTTTTCTGCTTTTGTTTAACACTTTGCCTAAGTAGCATGAATAAAGCATTTTGACATTTTGGGAATATGTCAAGCAGAGCCAGTATCTAGAAGTTTTTGCAGGGTGGGGGGGGGGAGGCGCACAGGGTAAATAGGGGAGCAAAGCCCTCTTAAATAGTAAAAAGCATTAGGTAATAAGCAGGACAAGTGAATTTCAACCGCTTTGTTGACATTTGCAAATCTAAACTCTGTGAAAATGTTCACATTTCTATTAGTTTTGTCTTTAACATATAGTTATTAACTGACTACCTAGCGTTCCATTCAAAATTCTATTTTTTCAATTTTAAGTTTTACTTTTTTCAGAACCTATGGATCCTTTGAGGTTCAGCTAAAGAAGGGGATTCTACTAAATCCAACAGATTATGTTCTTCCATCGGAAATATGTGCCATGGTTAATGTTGTTCTAGGTAATATTAAAATATGTATTTTTTACATTTAAAAAATATTATTTATAATATGCATAAATAAATATATTAGTTGATTTATTGTGCCGCTTAAAAATGCCCCAAAGGGAAGGAACTGTAGATTCTTTTTGTACAGATATAATAAATGTATTAAAGATAACCTTTGGTGGGACATCTATGATCATTACGATATGGTTGCTGCAAGAATGATCTGTACGTAGAGCATTTGTTTGTTTGTTGTCAGTGCAGTACGATAATCTTAGTTTAGGGTGGGTTATTTGAAATTTATTTCTAAAAATGTGTGTGTTTTAATATTTTCAATTTTCAAATACCAATACGTACTTTTGTTATGTCCAATTTTTTTATTTTGAGAATTAGGTTTTTTTGTACTTTTTACCCTGTTCAGCAAGAAGTAAATTTCAGCGGAAAGTAATATGACAAATTTGCCGAGTAGATATAAATATATAAATATATAAAGGGTTATAAATTTTCAAAATTAATTTCTTGAAAATAAATGAAAAACAAGATTTATTGTACGTGAAGGGAAGTACACCTTTCTATATTACTAGTTTTTTTGTAAAAAAAAACAACCATTTTTTTACAGATGCCAAGAACCAGTCTTTGAAGCTGTGTGCTGTGGATGGAATTGATTTAGTAAGTTTCAATAAATATTTTGTAAATATTATGTGTGTTGCACCATGTTTGTCAAGGTTGTTCATTGTTTAATAAACTAAACATAAATCTAACAAAACTTCTAATTCAAGCTAAAAAAAAATATTGCAATATAAAAAAATATATTTTACCTTCAAATAATTTTATATTATTCTTAACTTAAGTGTGTAAAATTAACCTTTTAGCCCTTGCATAATGCATGATGTTTTCTGTTTAAAAGGAGTGTTCTCGAAAATTGAAAGGGTCTGTAGACTGAAATAAATCAAGTTTTTAATTGGATCGCTGCTAATTTCACTTCTATATATAGCGTATGCAAGGAGGAAAAAGTTAGAAACGCTTAAATGCCTAAACGCATAAAATTTTATCTATCGATTCCAAATTTTATTCAGATTCAGCCAGACCCCCTTTAACTTTTCACAATCTTAAAAAGTCCTATAAATGTTGATAATTTTCCTTAAAAAACAAAAGTAACATAAACAACGAGTTAGACAAACTTGTCATTGGCGTCATCTTTAAATTAATAATCAAAATATTATTTTGTTAAAAGAGTAAAAAAAGTGAAATGTCCTCTCAAAAACCTTAAAATAAAAGTGACAGTGCAGAAAAATGTTTTTTTAAAATATATTAATAGCATTTTGAAGCAAAATTAAGAAAGACATCTTATTTTACTATTTCTTGCTATGTGTGATGTGTAATGTATATATTACAAATAAAAATTATTTGCAAAAATTTGTCAAACCAAAATCACTTTTTTATTCAATGATGACTAATTGGTTTATTTCTTTGTCTACGTTTGTAAGAAAAAAAGGTTTTATTAATTTAGAAAATTGCTCTGGTCGAGAATTTGAACCCGGTGTTTCTTTATGCTAATTTATTTAGGATAAAACTCCGCAAACCGATGAGAAATCTAAACCAAAAAAGGTTTCTATGAAACAAGTTATTCATATCTCTTTTTATTCTTTCCCTCTCGGAAAAGAAGGATTATTGCATGCGTAGTATTTTGAAGTATTTTTTGTATTTTTGTTGCTTAGATGTTGATGGAAACATAGCTCTACATTATTTGAATCTTGAACAATGTACATTTTACATTATAATCGGGTGGCACTGAAAGCTAGTCATACAATTTTTAGACAGCCTCGACTTTAAAGTGTCGCAACGCTTTGGTCTTTGGATTTACCTTACCAAATCATTTATACTATTTTGCAGCCCTAGCCATTTACATAAAGTTTAAAAAGAGAAAATTTTTAAAATTTTTGTGTGAGTGATTGATTTTCAGGTCTTCAAATAGTAACAATTTTTAATATTTCACTGGGTTTCTATTTGATCAAATTTAGATCTTAACAAAGATTATTTTTAATTTTCAAAACTTTTCTGACTTTTGGGCATTTACTTTTGAACAGTTTAAATTATAGTTTAGAAAGTTATAGAGCTATAATAAAGAAACTGCAAGTACTCGCATCAATCTCTAATTTTCCTAATCCCTACATCCTGATGGTGGCAAAAAATATTTGTATTTTCAACAAATGTCTTTGATGTCAGGTTGCAAAGATATAGGGATTAAAATATTACAGTTTGAGGCAAGTTATCGGTCCTTTTCTTACAAGATAAGGCTAAACTAAAGACAATCATTAAATATTTGGATTAAACAAATTTAAATTATATTTTAGTGTAGGTTATTTTACATTTTTATGATGTCATTTTAATGTTGTCAATTCTTATAAAATAAGCTTTTTTTCTAAAGAAAATAATACTAAATCATATAGTTTATATAATATAGATTGGGTGTATATTTTTTTTCTCTGAATAACTTTTCGATTTTCAAATTTAGCATGCCTCTTAAGGTCAGTTTTTGTTCAGACCATTTTTTATATAGATGATAGTTTTGATGATTAATTATTTTATATCGGTGCTATATATGTAGGTATTTGTACTGGACAGTAGCTAGTTTTTTTTCTTTATAGAGCTAGTTCTTAAATTTACTTATTTATCAGATAATTGACAGCTTTTAGACAATTTTAAACATATCAACATTATTTTAAGTCCCTTAAAAGAGGGTCATGTCCGCTTCACAGCTGTACCCATAGAAGTTCAGTTTGATCAAGAATGAATAAGATATCCATGTTTTTAACTTTTAAAGTTAATCTTTTTCAATTGTGGTTTCTTTATTAAAAGTCCTTTGAATTTTTAGCAATTGGAACATTGTAGGAAATTTTCAGAATCAATCACTTTAAAACAACGATATCTGTCACATTATTGAGCAGATAAAGGTTTTAATGTTAACGTTGTAAAACGGATTTCGAGGCCAATCTTCATATGGAACGTCACATTTTATTTCAACGCCATGTACCTTTCAGGTGTTAATTTCTATTTTTTAGCACAAGTATCATACAAAGATTGATGAGATGATAGAACGAACCTCTTCAAATATGAGAATTCAACTGGTGGGAAAACTTATATCTGTTCTAGGTAACAAAGTTTTGGTTTGTTTTAAATGTTAAAAACATTAATGTTGAAATATTATTTAATAGAGTTACAACATGCAGGACTTAGTTAATCTAGAATCAATTGATCTAAAGGATCCAATTAATCAGAAATACAATTGATCAAGAATTAGATTAAACTGGCATCTAATTGATCAAGAATCCAAATGATCAAGCAACCCATATATCAGGGATTTCATTAATTTCATATTCAATTGATCATGTATCTGTATTAACCTGGAACCTTAATGATCATGAATCCAAATTATCTGGAATCCAATTAATCGAATCAACAATCAAATTGATCAAAAACCTCATTGATGTGAATTTGATTGATTGCAGTAATCCAATTGATCATGAATCCAATTGATCATGAATCAAATGGATCAGTAATCTTAATAAATCCCAAATCCATTGATAAGAAATCTAATTGATTTGGTTAAAATTAGAATATAAATATTAAAAGATATAATTTTTATTATTTAGATAAAACCTTATCCAAGTTGGCCGCCTACGACGAGGGAAGCATGATGGGATCATTTCTTAGCTTTGCTGTAAGTTTTGCATAGTAGACTGCGACCAAATGAAGAAAAAGATTTTTCAAAATAAAAATCACTTTCTCTTTGATCCTGACTTTTTTCCGTTATACATATTAAGTCAAAATTCTGGTTTTTTATTTGAAGAAACTGGTTTATAATAATGTTATTTTGTGTGTGTGTTTACGAGGAAAAATACTTTTCAAAATAAAAGAAGAAAGCGGGAACATTTTGAATTCTGACATTCATAAACCATCTGCAGGGTTGGATGACATTTTTAAGTTCAGTCGGGACCAACGTTTAATGAATTGAATATGACTTTGAACTAACTACTGCCGACGGTTGAAATCCTGAATCACCGATTCATATCCTTATGAATCTGTAATTTTGAATCGTTGATTTAAGATTTGAACCGGTACGCGCGCGGCAGTTCAACGACCTATCTCAAATTCATTAAATTCGGTCCCGGTTTCGGCGTTTATTTGAATCAAATTGACAAACCTTTTTTTATTTTTAGAACAAGAAAATCAACGTGACTGGGACAGGAGTGGATCAAGGGAAGAGTTATATCTCATTTGTTAGGCAGGCTGAGTTCATTTATACCAAATATTTTCTCCCTCAACAATATTTTTGTTAAGTTTTTTTCGATGTCAATTACTACTTTTTATTGCTAGAAGGAGCACAGTGCACTCAAATAGACATTTAAGTGCACTAAATTATTTTAATTCCAAGGAAAGATTACAATAAACTTTGAAAAATTTATTTTATTTTTGTTAACTGCAAGCATTTAAGCTTTTTTGTAATGTTGACTGATGCTGTGAAGTAGAATTAACACAGCTCTGATATCTAGAATTAACATGGATACTATTACTAAAAGAATATCGGACGATCTATGGGTTCTCAACGTTATGGAGGTAACTGTTAATTAATTATTTTTAATTTTACCATAATTACTCATGTCTAGTACAGAGTTATTCACAAAGAATGAGACTTCAGAGACGACTTTACTCAATTTCTACAATCTGAGGCCGAATTTAAAGAATTTGAGCCGCGGCTTTAATTTAAGCCGGGGCTCAAATATGGTTCTTTCCACTTAAAATTGTATCCAATGTTTCAATATTTAAAACCGGCGCTCAATTAAAACCGGTTTTTGGGGGATTTGAGACGCAGTTTAAATTCATTAAATTTGGACGCTGTTTTCTTATAATTATGGTTTCCTACCACTTTTGACACTTTTTTTCATATCATTAGAATAGCTATTGAAAATCTAAATTCAATATAGAATTCTTAATTCAACCTTGAAATCGCCATATTTTTTTAAGAGTTTCACGTCGTTTCTATTCTCTCATTCTTTGTGGGTATCCCTGTACTATGATCAATAATCTAAAATCAAAATTTTCCCAATGATTAAATGTTTAGAAATGGTACAATGATTAAATGTTTAGAAATGGTACAATGACCAAGTGGAAATGCTTAGTAAATGGTTCAATGATTAAATGTTTAGAAATGGTACAATGATTAAATGTTTAGAAATGGTACAATGATTAAATGTTCAGAAATGGTTCAATGATTAAATGTTTAGAAATGGTACAATGATTAAATGTTTAGAAATGGTTCAATGATTAAATGTTTAGAAATGGTTCAATGATTAAATGTTTAGAAATGGTTCAATGATTAAATGTTTAGAAATGGTTCAATGATTAAATGTTTAGAAATGGTTCAATGATTAAATGTTTAGAAATGGTACAATGATTAAATGTTTAGAAATGGTACAATGATTAAATGTTTAGAAATGGTACAATGATTAAATGTTTAGAAATGGTACAATGACCAAGAGGAAGTGCTTAATAAATGATCCACCAATAATAAATGTTTATAAATGGTCAATGATTAAATGTTTAGAAATGGTTCAATGATTAAATGTTTAGAAATGGTACAATGATTAAATGTTTAGAAATGGTACAATGACCAAGTGGAAATGCTTAGTAAATGGTTAACTGAAAGATTGGACAAATCACTTCATCCTTTCCAATGTACATGCCTTGCACACGTTGTAAAGGTAAACTAACTTTTTTGTTTCTAAAATTGTTTTTGTTTTGTTTTAAGCATGCTCATTGAAACCCCCCCCCCTTCTGTGTTCTTATATTTAGCTAATTTCTACAAATTAATAAATAGAAGTTTTCACCTTCGAGACAGAATAAGCCCTTCATAATGTCCTTGGGATATACAATTGGTAAACTACCAGTAAAATGTTAAAGCAAATGTTTGCTCAGATATAACACAATGCCTAAACAAAATGGGAAATTTGATTTGCTGACCTTACAAAGAAATTCCAATCTTGAAACATTTAAGTATCTAAACTTAGTTAAAAGTATTCAATTCATGTTGTATAATTTTTGCATCTTAAACCTTAGATCTGAAAACTTAGACTGATTGATATCAATTTCCCGATACCTTTAGCATAAAGTTCCAAAAAAATACTTTTTAACTCAAATTCAAACTATACATCATGTTGATTAATTACTTGAGCATCTTAAAATTTAAAAATGTTTTAAAAATAAATCAACTTTACGATGATTTTATGAAACTATTGTGTACTTTATCATTATTACTCACTTTATCTTGAATTTCATAATAAACGTGCTATAAAGTAATCATCGTGCTATAAAGCTAAATTAGCTGTACATTATAGCACGAGTGCTATAATGTTTTGATTTGTTCCCAGATTTTCTCCAAAAATTTTGGATATTTCCAAAATATTTTTTTTCAATGAAATGAAAATTAAATTGAAATTAACTTTATATTTTGACTTCTGCTTTGTTTCAAAGCTTATTTGATCTAGAAACAGCTATTGAAATAAGACAAGTACACAAACGTTTCATAAAATTACCTATAACACTATTATTGTGGCACTACGTGCTATAAAGTTTCTGGACTTAAGTATCTCTATATCTTGAAGGTTTTCGCCTTGAACATTCTCGATCAAGAGAAAATTTCTGTCCAAAAACTTTATAACACTGCGAACCAAAATAACAGTGTTATAAATAGTTATTATTGAAATATTATATTGCTTACACGTTTAGAAATCATAAACATGCATGTTCATTACCCATAGATTGCTTATTATCAGAGAGTATAAGTAGTTATAGATTCACTCATTTAAAAGGATTTGAGTCTTTGCCACAAACTCGTGATCTTTTCAGCGCAATGTCGGAGGACTTTGATATTTAAAACTATAAATTATGTTAGATCAAAGTATGTTGCAAAGACTTAATTTTCTTTTCAGTACATTTTTTTCTATGTGATGAGTGTCTTATTTGTTAAATTTAAGCTAGAGGCTGTATTTGCATTATACAAGGTTATCCACTGATAGTTAGACTTAAATGACACAATAAAATTTAAAAACACCTTTACCTGAGTCCGCGATTGAAAATTTTCTGCTCGAGCCGCAATTCCTTAACCCCAATCTTCGACCCAACTCTGACGACAGCTTGTGTCTCGACATAATGAGTTAGGCCTGATGAAAATAAAACCGAACTTGGTTTTAGTGGAGAATAAGGCTCAATGTTGAGTCTTGTTCTCATAAAACCCGGAAAGCGCCTATTCCTACCATGAAAATCCGCCAAAAAGAATATTAAACCGGTTTTTTGAACTCAACTCTGTGGAAAATAAGATGCAGCCTGAATCTTAAATTTAGGCGTAAATAAGGCCCAACGACACCTTAGACTAGAGCAGTATTTTCCTGAATTTTTTTAAATCGTGGGCTCTGAAGATTTACAGTTTTCTTTTTGTTATAACCTGAACCAAACCTAAAAGAAATGAAAGAGTTACACTGATGCAAATATTTCTAATATTTTAAGAAATATTAACGGACAAAAATCTCTATAATCATCTCAAAAGTTTCATTCTTCGTGGGTAACCATGTATCATCTGCATTCTGCATACTTAAATAAATTAAGATCATACCAACATTTAAATAACATGCACAAAAAGATTAACAACCTACAGATCAACAAGTCTTTAACTGTTCGTTTCCTCTGTCTTGCTTTGTTACTGCTAGACAATTGAGTTTGGGTTATTTTGTTGCATGTTTATATTTATGTTTTTAGTTTTAGCCATTGAGAAATAAATAAACAGGTTGGGAATGGTTTAGCTAATTTGGCGGAGGTTGCTTTGTACTAGAAACCCTCTATAGCAAAAATATACACTTTACAATATCTGTAATGATTGTGCGGAAAAAAAACAAATTCATTTTATCTTCCTAATCTGTTATTTATTTCTAAATGGTGTTAGCCACATATTGCACATATAGGACAAGCAGTAGTTTTTTGTATAGGTCGGTAATTTTTGCATCATAACCTTTAATAACATTTCCTAGCGTCCCGGCGCGCCAATTGATAAAAAAACTAAAACCAATGTCTGCAAATGTCTACTTATGGAAAAATTGTACAAAAGTTACTGGCCAAAAAATTGCGGAAATTGCTTTCTTGTCCGATCTGTAAAATCTGTGGTTGTAGCATATTAGATATGGAAGTGAGAAGGCCGGTGTTGAAACTCCGCTTGTTGAATCCAACCTATACCTGGGTATAGCTGAGAGGGTCACCTTAGAGTACAGAACACAAGTCAGTGCAGGTCAACCTGCAGTACAGTACACCAGTAGTTGACCATGTCAATCTGCAGTACAGTACACCAGTAGTTAATCTGGTCAACCAGCAGTACAGTACATCGGTAGTTGATCTAGTCAAACTGCAGTACAGTATACCGGTAGTTAATCTGGTCAACTAGCAGTACAGTACACCAGTAGTTGACCTGGCCAACCTGCAGCACAGTACACCAGTAGCTGACCTGGTTAACATGCAGTACAGTACACCTTTAGTTGATCTAGTCAACCTGCAGTACAGTGCACCGGTAGTTGACCTGGCTAACCTTCAGTACAGTACACCAGTAGCTGACCGGGTTAACCTGCAGGACAGTACACCAGTAGTTGATCTAGTCAACCTGCAGTACGGTGCACTAGTAGTTGACCTGGTCAACCTGCAGTACAGTACACCAGTAGCTGACCTGGTTAACATGCAGTACAGTACACCAGTAGCTGACTGGGTTTACCTGTAGTACAGTACAACAGTAGTTGATCTAGTCAACCTCCAGTACGGTACACCGGTAGTTGACCTGGAAAACCTGAAGTACAGTACAAAACTAAAAGTAAAAATTATATTTGTTTTAGTTATGATGCATTTTTTTAACTTTATAAATTCGTACCTTAGTTATTCAATTATATTTTAGTTTCGCATGCTTGTTGCTTAATGCTTGTTTCAAGTGCATTTTGTTGTCTTTCATATGTTGTGTTTTTTATTTAACTATTATCTGTATTTCATAATGTTATTTATCCATAGTGTAATCCTTTGGAAATTTATTTTATCAGACAACACTTTATTTTGATATTGAATGCATGATATTTTTTGAAGAAGTAAATTTAATTATTCCCTCCAACTTTTTAATAGTATCAGGAATAATTTTGAAAACTTATAAGAATACATTTATCCTTTATATTTTCTTACAGAAGATATATACTGAATATGAACTACAAGGGTTAGAAGAGGATAAACTGCAATGTGGCCAATATCAGGTAAACATATTTCAAATAATATGTCCAAATACTAAACAATTTAAACCAAAACTCATGATAATTTCATAAATGATCAGAGCTGAAAACTTTAGAATGGTGGATATTGAGATTAATGCTTGATCCTCTTTTTTTTCTTAATCGAGGCTAGCCTAATCTTGTACTTGTATCCTGAAAAGTGTATAAAATTCGACTAATCAGTGTATATGAAACCGATAAATTTGAAATTTTGCGCGCCATTAAGATTATATACTACACGGAAGAAACTCTCTAATTAAAAAAAACCGGGTTTTGATTTTTCTCTTCTATGTCCAAACAAGAAAGCGGTTTAAGAAGAAAATCAAAAGTGTGTCCATTATCGATGCTTAGATTAAGTAATCGGGATTAAGGATTCTGAAGTTTTCAGCTCTGATTGGCTAAGTTTATACATTCGAAGAAATTTTCACTATCAAAACTTTTTGGCAAAACTTCACAAGTCTTCAAATTTAATAAACGATAATTTTCATTTAACAAAATTTGAACAAAAATGCTACTAAGTTGAATTTGGCTCTGGTGGTCAAGCTAATTTTGACATTTCTTAGAGTGTAATTCAAGGCCTCTTTTCTGATCACATAAATTAAATCTTTCAGGCCATCGAGCAAAGAATGTGTACTGAGGAAGCTACTTGTCAGCTAACTCATGCGGAAAACAATGAGAATGGGTAACATTTTAAATTTGTTCTTTAAAAATTAATGAATCTTATTCAGATTTTTGAATGGGTCAAAAATTCTCTGGGTTCTTAAAGATATTTAACCAAAAAATATATGTTAAACATTTTTTAACCTTGTTCATCAATGCCCAGCGACGATTCGGACGATGAAAAAAGACGAAAAAGTGTGAAGAAGACAAAGTCGATGAAAAAAGATGAGAGCAAAGATGATCCAAAAATGGCGCGTCAGACGAGTAAACCTCCCCCTCCAACCAGACAAGATTCATCGGATACAGAAATAGATTCTGAAGACGAGAAACCAAAGAAAGGAAAACCTAAGCCGAAAGAGAAGGCCAAAGAGAAAGCCAAGGAGAAAGTGAAAGCCAACGATGAGAGGTTTGAATTAGTTGTTGAACACCACAGAAAGACGAGAGTGTTCGACATAAAGTATTTTGATAAAATATTTTTGTTAATTAGTATTATTTCAGCAGTAGTTCTATTACTGGTTTGTGCTTACTCTTAGTTCAGATATATTTTTAGCGCTAGAGAGAAAAAAATTAACATTTTGTGAAAAATTAAATTAAGTTTTTCAATGTGTGGAAAGGATTTTAAGTATTTTGACCAATTTGACCCGGGAATCAGGCAGATAAAATTTGTTTATGTGTGGGAAAATAGATTGACATAGAGAATGAAAGCCTGAAAGGTAAACGTTGAAAATTGATCATATTTAAATTCAGATAAAAATTTCAAATTAATAATTTTAGATCTGTATTCAACCAAAACTAATTTAAAAAAAACATAGATAATGTCAAACCCAACAAAGTTAAGTTATATTTTTAAAACATATACTTTGGCGTCAGCAAATATGTAGACTGTTAAGTACAATAGATGGCAACGTAGAATTTGTACAATCTCAGTACAGCAGTATTCTTACGTCACAAGTGTCAACATTTTTATGTGTCCGACAAAACTATTAATAATAATGAAAATAAAGTGCTTATCTTACAGTGAAATAAGTGCAAGTGTTCTTTATTTTCTGTTTTTACACTTTTTGATTTAATCCTGGAAAATATGTCAAGGAATGGGAGAAAATGTTGCCTTCCTTGTTATATTTGACACTTGTGACGTCATGTATAATTGGTCCATTTCTCTGTTGCCACCTATTGTACTTGATAATCTATTTGGATTCAGATAAGTCTAGAGGATGACTTGCTTAAAAGGTGTAAACAGTTTTTTTTTCAAATTCTTTTTTTAGACAGATTCTATTTTCTTCATATTAGTTCAGTTTAAAAATGTTTAGTTTAATCGTTATTTAGTACATTTTTAGAAATATAAGTTTTGTATCTTGAAGAAAATTGCAACATCTTGATACAAACTTTTGTTCTTTAATTCAATAAAGCTATTTTTCAGTTTTCTTTCGTAATTTTTTATTTAAAGTTTTTTATTTCAGGTAAACTTTTTACTTCTTAAAATATGCTTTTTTAACTTTTTGCAGTGTTTACAGAACTGCTTTTGTAGACTAACTTTGATTTTATTTTTAAAAACTGAGCACTCGCCTCAATCTCTAATAATGATTAGAAAATTAGAGTATGTGGAGAGTGATCAGTTTCTCTTTATAATATAATTCTTCTAAACCAATATGGTTTCTTACAGGGACCAAAACTGATAATTTTTACCTTTTTTCTAAAAAGTGGGGATATAAGTCATTAAATTATTGTACAGTGATAACCAGAAAACTGCAATATAGGAAAACGACATTAAGACAAAACAGAAGAACATTTGTTGTTGTTACAAAGCAAATAGTTTAACTAGTAAGTTATTAAATCACTTATTAAGTTAGATGGGTATGTTTACAATTGCCTCATGTGAAATGGACTAATCAAAGTCATGAATAGGGCCTTAAAGTTGACTTCCTATTCCAGAGTTTTCTGATTATCACTGTAGATTTTCTTTAAGATGCCTTCATTTCCGTAATTTTAGGAATTGACTGAATTTTAACTGCTAATTTTTTCGCTACATTTATTAATGCCCGGCGTTGACCGTGGAATTTTAAAAATACTTTAAGAAATCGAACGTTTGGCCAACCATAGCATTACTAAAACAATTACTAAAACATATAAAAATAGTTTTCTTGCATGAGTTTAAGCAAAAATCCCCTTGAAGTGATTCAGATTGACCTTCACTTGTATGCTGTACGTCTGAAAAATAATTATCATAAAAAAAATAAAAAAACACTTATTACGACTAGTTTTGTGCTTGTTAAAAGTCCGTCAAATATTTGCTCGACTAGAGATTAATAGAAAGTTTTAGCAATATTTTAAAGTGCAGACCACTTTAAAATATCTGTAGGTCTATGAAGTAAATTAATCGTTTTTATAAGAGGTCTAAAGTTAGATTTCTCTGATTCAATTACAATCGAAAAAATAAGGCCATTTTTTTAAATTATTGATACATATATATATTTTTCCATATTTAAACTTTTCCCTAAAAGGAACTGATTTTTCGCAACAAACTCAGATTTGTATCAACCTTGAGTTTGTAGACCTTTGTGTTCTATTAGATCAAATATAACCTAAGCTTGAAAACTCAAAGCTATGCATCATCAGGTTGAAAAATTATAGGCATTAGAAAAAAATTAAACTGTGACTAAAACTCAGTTTCTTTGTAGCAATTCATATCTAATTTTTATTTTGAACAAATTTGTTTTTCGAATAATGGTATAAGATATTTATGCAAGATTCTAATTTTTTCTTTTTCTAGTGATTATGATGTTGGTGATGATATAAAGAACCCCCTGGCAGCGGCAGGAGCTGTTAAAGATGCCCTTTCTACAGGAGGAGTTGATAAGGTGAGGGAAAAAATTAAAATCGAAACTAGCTTGGGAACCCAGCATTGCCTGGAAACTAAACTTTCCCTACAGTGAAACCCTTAATAACGAATACATCGGAAGAATTTATCAAATGTCGTCTTGACAATTTTTCAATGAGTTTTATACTATATTACCTAAATTTCAGTGTTTGCGAAAATAAATAAATATCCATGAATATGCGGGGACAGTTTTAAAGAGTTCCATATAATCATTTAATTAAAAAACTAAATATCTGCAACATTCCATTATCAGAAAGTGAAGAATACGACATTTGATGAATTCTTTCGATGTATTCGTTATTAAGGGTTTCACTGTATAAAAGTAAACTCGCTCAGTTTAGAATTTTTAAATAAAACTAAAATCATTCCCGTGGTTCTACCGAGTTCATAATCAACATTTGAGACAAATTGGTCTAGGGGTTTATGACGTATGATGGGGAACATTCAAACAGAGATGACTACACTATATATAAAGGAATATTCTCGTATATCGATAAAGGAAACAGGAAAGAGAAGATGATGAACTAATTAAAGATACTATATTGATCTAATTCGTTGATTCTGTGGAATAAAATGAATTCAAATATTCTGATTAATTACACAACTGATAAAATATTGAGAAACGACAGAAAATGTTATCTTGTGTTTTTACAATTCATTATTTTTAATTAATTCTTAATTTTATAATTTGGATACAGTTAATTATAATTTTAGTATACTTCTTGTATTATCTTGTGTTTAGGTGGCAGATATGGGTAAGGAGGGAGTAGCCCAGGCCAGCAAGATGTTAACAAAAGGAATTGGAGGATTTGCAGGAAAAGCTTTCGGAAGCTTTTTCTAGATCTTTTAGTTTTTTTAGTTCAAAATTTAAGCAGATATTTGCACCTTGTTTTTGCTGCAGAAGAAATTGAGTTTTTTGTGATGGAGAATTGTACCAGTATCCCATATTACATGATTTCTAAATTTAACAGTTGGATAAAAAACTATCTTTCAGTCTTAAGCTTCACACATTTTCCTGGTAAAATTCTTTCATATCTAAATGAAGACGACACATGATTTAATAATATTTTATTGCGGCAAAATTAATATCATTGTGCTTTTAGTTGAACTTATAAATATATTTTTAGAAGTTCAATATATGAAGTTGATTAAACTTGTTGATAGTCATGCTTCTGTAAAATGGATAAAAGTTTTTAATGCTCTCCCTTTTGTTAAAAATGTAACCAATTCATTAAATCAACATGTCGCTTAGAACAAAGACGACTTAAACCTGTCATTTAACTATTTCAAGAAAAGAACTGAGTTTTTGCCACAAAATAAAAATGTTTAACCCCTTTATCTTTGCTTTTTCTAACTAAGAATTGATTTAACAGATTTCATAGTTTAAAATGTTTATAATCTATGACATAGGGTTGCAAAATATTGAATTTTGGCAAAAACTAGATTAATTTCTTTAATTCACTTTTCTTTACCTTTATATTGCAGGCCGCGCCCATAATAATCTCTGTCTTACACACTCTCCATTAAGACCAATAACAGCTTAAATGCAATTAGAGGGGACGAATTCCCGCCCCACCCCCTTTTCATATAAAAGCTTGCATTTGACATTTTTTTCCTACATTTCCTTTCACTGAATCTATAGTTCTACATTTATGTCTACTCTTCCTTGTTATCAGTGACTTAAAATATCAATCGCAAAACAAGCATCAAAGATTCGGTTTACTTTTGAATACTTTTAACGGCACTGCACCTAAAAGAATAATATAATTATAAACTTTAAAAAAAATCTTTTTTTCTTGATTTATTTAATTATGTGTTAAAAAATGTAGATTTTTATTATGTAAAGTTCCTTTTTCATGGTTTCTGTATTTCTAAAGACTTTTATTGTGTGAATTTTACACCTAGATTTTGTATAAAAACAGCCAACACTTAATTCACAGTAATTAATAGATTAAAAAATATATTACATATGTACTAGAGTACAAATACGTGTTCAGATATGATCTCATAATAATATTTCTTAGAATTATTATTGTTCTAATTGAATTAATTATCTTTAAATTATTATTATTCTTCTCTCAATTATTATTATTATCTAAACAAACCTTTATATTGTTGTTATTTGTTCAACATTAATAAATATTACATTTACTGAACATTTTTTCTAAAATTTTACCCGATAACTCTAATTGGGGGCGGGACGAATTTAATGAATTTGAGCTGGGTTTAGATTAGATACAATTTTGGATAGAACTATTATAAAGTAATTTTAGCGTTGGTTTGTGATTTGAAAAGAAAGAAGAAGAAATGAAAAAAGGAAAAGAAATAAAATAGACTCGAGAGACGGTTCAACCACCTATTTTAAATCGGGAATTTAGGATTTTTAGGATTTTTTGGAGTTTTAATGTAAAAAGTTAAATATGCGGTTTTGGGTCATTCTTGTTCAAGGCAGCCATAAATAAAGCAATTATGGAAATGATCCTTGATTTTTGATAAAATTTACTCAACTTGCATCACTCTTAATATTTATCTTTTAAAAATAGAAAATAAAACATCCACCTCGGTTTAAAGAAAAAGGTAGTTTAACTTAAATTTTTGTAACTTTTTGTGTGAAGGTTTATTGAATAGTCAGCAATGATAATGAAAAGAGTTTACTTTGTGTATTGTTGCTGCAAAGTAGCAATTGCAAAAGATCACCTTGTGTTGAAGTCAAAAATAATCAAACCTGCGGAATCTATCAAGGTTTCGAGAAAGAAAAGTGTTTTTCAATGTTTTTCTTTTTCTTTTACATAGATTAATTAGAGGTTTTAATATCATCCGAATCTGATATGGTGACTTCCATGGGGTGGCTGAGTTAAAAAATAATGACCCAGTAGTTAAGCGACCTAGCTCAAATTTAATAAATTTATTTCGAGCTTTAGTTGAGCTCATTCTCTCCTTTTGTGATTGAGTAGGTTGAACTGGTTTGATTTCTTATTTAACAAATAAAGAACCAGTTTTGCAATGTGAGAATGAGGTCGTTAACTTATTTCAGACATTTAAAAGTTTCTAGCTGATATTTTTAAAATAATGCAACAATTTATAATTGATTATTTAAATATTACACTTTAGGATGTTCGGCCATAAAAACAGAAACTTTAAATTTATGACGATTTAAAAGCGTCATTAATGAAATAAAGTGCGTTTAGCGTACGGGCTCAATCACCTCTAACGAATAATCTGACAGAAAATATATTTTGATTTTGCTAAATATTATATAAAAGTAATACAAACAAGTTGGCATTGGCAAGTTGAGACCAGCGTTCATGGCCTGGTGACACTTATAATTCAGGCTGGTTTAAATAAGCATTTTTCATGGTTAAATCAAATGGCCAATGAGGCCCCTCCCGGGCCTCCCCTTTCAGTCCAATTTATATTGCAATGTTTCCTTTCAAGGAGGGGATCAAATCCGATTTAATTGATTTTATATTTTGTTTTGTGTATTTAGTTCTGGTATTGTTGTGTTGGGTTTATATTAAGAAATTATTCAGTTAATATTATTGTGCATGGATATATAGACTCCATATTTGAATATGCATTTTCTAAATATTCCAGGTAGGTATACTAAAGCTACGGGGTTTCTGTACACTTTAAAGGGTCTATAAGCGTAATTTCAATAGTGACTCTCCATGCAAAGAGGGCAATGCCTGAATCATAACCTTTGCCTGTTCATCGATTAAAGTGATATCTGTGTTTAAATCTGTTGAAACCCTCTTGAACTCCTGAACGCCGCGCTGCTACAGCGTTATTTGTGTCAGCTTGATGTTTGGTTTTTGCTCATTCTAGAATATGAACGTTAATATTTCCAAAACTTTAAAAAGCTTGCAAGCAAAGTTTTCAAATGCGTTTTTGTAGATTTATGAGATTAAGTCGGACAACTTGTATCAGTCAAAGTTTTTAAGGGTACCGTTGTAACGGCTATAGCCATCTTTGCATGGAGATTGAAATTAAGCTTACTGTCCCTTTAATGGGATGTCGGACTGAACTAATTTAAGCTTTGTTATTGTGCTGATGAAATTAGTTTCTAACATGCACAGGCAAATGTATGACATCTGTAAATATATATTTATTTAGATTAGAAACAAATGAAAAGGAAAACTCCAAACTCGCCAGTCGCCATACATAAATTTCAAGGATTTTAAAAGAAAACCTTAACCTTGTTTCCTAAATAAACACTTCAAACTAAGTTACATAGCAAAATGTCCGATCCATTGACTTGATGAGGCCCCACCTTTACCTATAAAAAAAATACAAATACTTTCTACCAGAGTTTGTATTTGTACTATTTTATTAGTATTTAGTAATCTTTGACTTTTATCTGGCTGCATTCATTCCGATCCATTAGCAAGCTTAGAATGAAATATATTCACCATTGGTCCGATTCATTGAACAACATTACAATAGTTTGATTCATTAGCAACATTGAACTGAAATATATTCTCCATTAATCCAATTCATTGAACAACATTTCAATAATTTGTTTCATTGAACAACATTAGAATAGTTTAATTCATTGAACAAGCTTTGACTGAACGTAAACTCTATGCAAAATAGTAAAAGTGACGTGTTTTATGAAAAATAAAAACAAGAATTCCAATATTCAGTTTTATTTAGCATATACACAGTATATAGATAAATATTTAAATCAGTATAAATACGATTGTACGACATTAAATATGAAATGTACTGACACTAAGAATTACATAAATACAACAGTTACTTTTTATAATTTTCTATTTACATAATTATATTTGTATATTTGTATAAATCCAGTTTTGATTCAGAGGGAACAGCACATGTGGGTTTCCAATTATATTCTCATTTTTCAGTTTAAAAAATAGTGTATTGTCCATGATTGTTTACCTTTTACGTAAATTTTCAAGCCTTTTTAATTTTAGGTTTTTAAAGCAAATTTAGACTTAAGGAAATGTCGAATTAATGCAAAATTATCAAGACGACTTTATGACCTCGTAGCTCCTGTAATTTTGATTTTTCGCCTAATGAACAAAACAAAATATAGCATCCAATATAGAAATTATAGACTTTTTTATTCTTCTCGATAGTTCTTCAAAAATAATGAAAATACTTTACTTATTAAAATTTTATTTGTTTTAAAAGGTATGACAAGATTTTTAAAAGCTTTCTCAGTTTCGATTTTCTTTCATTATTTCAGTCATCAATCTTAAAGTATTTTGACGTCCTTCCCCCTTACACAATCTAGTTTTTTTTGCAAGTCCTTTCAGCTTGATTATATGTTCAATTAGTATAAAAGCTTTAATTTTAAAGTTCATTTTTGAATTTCCCGGAGATTACTGCTTAATTATGATAATAATTAAAATGGTGAATAATCTACCAAAATGTAACCAAAAAGTACATAAATTGGCAAACCTTTGTAATCCGCAAATCAAAATCAACGATTAATTCACAAAAATAACTTTTTATTTTATATAGGCAACATTTCGAAAAATTGTTTAAAATTGCTTTTATATATAAATATTTTCATGTTCAATTGGCAGCTAATTTATCCCGCCCTCGCGTTCATTCAACTTTAACTAGTGTAAATTCCAAGAATATCATGTATCTGTAACCAGTATTCAGGGAATTGGGTGATTCATTGCCAGGCCATTTAGGAGGGAAAAAAGAGAGTTTAGTAGCATCTGCAAAGAAAGAAAACATTATTTCAAGTGAAACTTTTCAGTTAAAATTGCTTAAAATACTATATTTTTTACAAAAAAAAACACAGAAAAAAACGAAATATTAGAGTAATAGAGAAAGAGAGACAGCATGAATAAATGTGTTTAGAGGACTTGTCTTTTCTCTGAATCCAATTTGGGTGTTTCTTCTGCTCGTCTCTCGTTCATAGACTGGGTTCTATCCATCAAAGATTGATTTCGAGTATGAGAAAAATCCTCCGACCTGTTCAGACAAACTTCAAAATAAAAAAAAGATTAATCTAATTTTAGCGGTGTTTTTTCTTTAAAAGAAAAGTATTTTTTTTCTATATTTTATCAAAGTTGTTAAAAAATCGTCTTGTTGGTAAAAAATCAGGCTTTCTAATAAACTAGCAAATTATTCTAAAAAACAAAACAGTAAGACCCCTAAAAAAACTATTAAACAGCAACTCAACTGTCGGACTCAAATTACGATTTTAAATAGTCCAATGAATATAAAACACAACAATTGTGCAGTGTACTCAGACCCATTTCTTTCAATAGGTTCATTTTTTAGCAACTGCTTTACACCAATTAATATCAAATGTCTCAATGTTTAGGGGAAAAAAACATTTTTTTAACATTGTCAAAAAATTCTTATGTTCAATGTCCTCATGTTATTTTCTATACTTTTAAAAATGAATGTGCTTTGACGCAATGACCTTTATTTGGATCTTGAACTAGTCTAGAAACATAATATTTCTTGTTTTAAATACGCAATCTTCCATATTGGTTTTTGTGAAGACTAGTTTTAAAATTGATAACTATACATTTTTAATTTTAACACTTACAGCATAATTTCAACGCTACTCTTAAAAGCTATATCTGATAAAGTTAAAAATAAGATATCCTTGTTTATAATTTTGAAAACTTATCATTTTCAATTATGGTTTCTTTACAAAGGTGACTTGTGCATTTCTATGGCAAGAAAATATTATCAGAATTACAGACTAAAAAACGACCATTTCTGCAACTTCTATGATTGTCTGTTTGTTTATCTGTCTGTCAAAACGGCTTAACAGATCGGGCCCAAGTGTGGGATCTTATTTGACCGAAGGGAAGGTTATAGATGAAAAAAATTTCAAAAATTTGCCTCCACGAATGTTTTTTTTTTATAAAATTCGCAAACTTTTTTTGGTTTTGTTTACAATTTATCAATTCACATGTTCACAATTAAAATAGAAGATGAGCGCTAAGCGCCTTAAAAGCCTAGTTTTAATAAAAAAAATTTTGTGTATACAAATTTAATACTTCTAAAGAAGTATAAAAATCTACTTAAAAAGTGATAATGATAATACTTCGCTCTCAAATCAAATATTCCTCTTTAAATGTCACTTCTCTTTAAGTCAATATGGACTGACATCAAAGCCAATGAAATGGGAGTGGATGAGACTTTAAAATATTAAAGAATGATATTTGAAGTTGAACTGTCCTGATATGAATAAGTTTAAAGAACTCTCTCCTGAAGTTTCTTCCGACAAAGCAGTAGATGAGGAAGTTGATACTGGAGTTTAATACACCAGCAAAATGGGAAACATATGAGAGACAGATTACCCATCTGAAATAAAGTTATATGCTTTTAAATCTTAGAACGGAACTGAATACTTACCACGAAATCTATTTTTCTAAACTCTATATCTTTCCATGCCCTGATGCAGGAGACCTTTGTTATGTATTTAACACTTTGAATTCTTCTATATTGATCAAATTGTATCAGTTTCAAATAAGTTTCTACGAACAGATTGCAACAATTAAGGGGTATTGCTATTTTTTAAAATATTTGTATTCGAAGTTTTAGTTAATTTCATTTCTAAAGAAAAAAGAGGTCCAAGCTCACCCTAAAATAAGCTGTTGGTGCGTACTGAAGTAATCTACGGTACACGGACCGATCGAATATATAGTGGGTTTTAGCGGAGAGTGAGCTTGGACCTTTTAATCCTCCTAATCTAACATGCTTAAATTTGATTGATTTTGAAGGAGTTATAATAATAATAATAATAATAAAAATACTAATAATAATAATAATAACAATAATAATAATAACAATAATGATAATAATAATAATACCTGGGCGCATGACAGCAGATAAAGGTTGTAACAATACAAAGAAGAACAATACAGAAGTTGACCTCTTTGTTCATTTTTCTCTTTGATCCAAACCTCTGAACCTATTTAGAAAAGGGAAATATTTTAAAAGGATTTACTACCCCTAAATGATATGAGACTTCAGAGACGACTGTCCGGAAATTAAATCCATCTAGTTCCTTGCATTTATGATTCCCTGCAACTGTAAACTTGTTGCTATCTTTGCAAGATCATTAAAAATGCAGAAGACAGTAATTTAACCTTGGAATCGTCACATTTTAATAGTTTCAGGTCGTCTTTACAGTCTCATCCTTTGTGGGTAACCCTGTTTGATAAACTATAACAGATCTATTTTATTGATTTTCAATCTCAGCTTTTTTCTTGCTCAGCATATCATCAATACTCAGGTAAATCTATGATATTTTTTATATTATTTTTGACCACACCTGAAAATCTATTACCCCACCCCCCCAACCCAAATTTACATCTTCTGGAAGAAAAAAATAATGAAAAAAAAAAATTTAAGGAATTGAGTTTTTGCCACAACCTCAAATTTTCTAATCCCATTTTGATGGTGTACACCTATGATATTTAAATCAGACTATTTGATCAACCTGAATTTATAATTTAAAACATCAAAGGTCTATGACATATATAGGTATTAGAAAATCAGAGTTTGTGGCAAAAACTCATCACCTTTGCTGATTATGGATTTTGTTTATATTTTACCTTGGCTGTTTTGACATCAATAGCAATCTTAACGTTGAAGAAGATCATGAGAAGAAGAGGAAGAACAGCCATGAAGAACAGGCGGAAGTAGGTGATGTAGTATTTGATGTAACTACTGTTGGTTCGTAGCTCGGTGGGTCTAAAATAAAAAATGGTTCGTTAGCTTCTGGGGGGAACAGTGAAAAATATCCCCCCCCCTTGACCCTTAGGAGCGAGCTTTTTGGAGACAAATTTCCTCCTTCATGGTAAACGAAAAAGAAAAATATTTTACCAATCAATCAATCTCTAATGCTCCCTCTTCATGGAAAGTCAAAATTAAAGGCGAACATAAAATAAATCTATTTGAATGTTTCCCTTTGAAGATTTCTGTATCTGTCCCTGGTTTGAATGTAAATAAGTTAAATTTTTAAACAAATAAAAGGTGTGAATTTGAGCCAAGATTTGAGTCCTAAGTTTGCATATATATATTTATATATATATCTATAAAATCATTTCTAACAAATGGAAGCAGTCCTCATATGGGTTTCATTGTCATTCCTAGTTCAGTCTCCATATGCAAGTAATTGTATCATGTTACTTCAGGGTTGCCCACGAAGGATAAGACTGTGAAAACGACTTTAAAATATAACGATTCCATATTTATCCTCTGCCTTAAATGTGGTCTATCAATGGATTTTTTAATGAGTTGACAAAAACAGACAGAACAAATTCCGTACAGTCGTCTTTGAAGACTCATCATTTGTTTGTAACCCTGTATAGTGTATTAAATGTGGGACTATCAATGCTTTTTAAATCAAAGAGAATATTACAGATTTGACAGTAACAGTAGTTAAGATTTCACAATCTGGCGGACTCATGGGCAGCCGTAGTACATTTGAATTTCCGAGCCGGGTCAACCTTTCCGGTCCCAGTTTGTACTATACCGCACGGACATTGGGTTAATAAAGAAGACAATCAACAGGACTAGCCAGTGCAACAAGGTTGACGCGGCTAGCTCTTAGAATACCCTCAACTGTCAACTTTACAGCCAGCTCTTAATACCCCCAACTGTCAACTTTAAAGCCAGCTCTTAATACCCCCACTGTCAACTTTACAGCCAGCTCTTAATACCCTCAACTGTCAACTTTACAGCCAGCTCTTAATACACTCAACTGTCAACTTTACAGCCAGCTCTTATTACCCTCAACTGTCATCTACAACGGGTTCTTTGAAACCTTAATCTGATAAAAAAAACTAAGTAAGAAACGGTCGTTTTTCTTGCTCGAAAAGTTTTTGTTTCTGTGAGTTTCTCTTGCCTTTTATAAATAATTAAGGAAGTTACTTTCGCAGACCAACCGCAAATGAAAACAGTTTAAAGAAAAATAACATTGATATCTAATTCATACTTGACCATAAAAAGCGTTCAAGGGTACCGTTGAAATCGGGCATTGTCATTTTTGCATTGGAGGACACTTGAAATAACGCTTACAAGTTACACTCTCTTTAAGCCCCTTTTAAACTTTTCTAACCTTCATATACCTATCTTTATGTATTTGGAATTTGTACTTTAACCCAGCACATAGAGAAACAAGATGTATGATCCTACATTTCTTGAAAGCTAAATATTTATCTAAAATTTCCCCCTGCCNTAAAGACTGTATGGGCAGTATTGTACAGTTTGCTCTAACTGAATAAAAAGGCAGCCCGGTACTTGAAATAAACCGGAACAAGAACTCTGTTATTTCTGCACAATTCAATGAAATTACAGCATCAAATTTTGAATCTCATAGAAACCCTCTTATTTTAAAAAATTGATGAAAAAAAATCCAAGCATATCATAAATGTTGAAGGTACACCCCTGAAACTGTAAACAATTTGTTCATGACATGTGCTGCTATATACATTAATAGACACAGTTTACAATTTAGCATAGTTTAACCTAATATTTTGCAGATTTTAAAGTGGCTAAATTATAAATATATTTAATACTTTATTGTTATTAGAGAAAAGGATGTAAACATGAAAAAAAGGTGAATTTAAAGGTTTAAGTGAAACGGGTTATTAACTTTGTTAAACACAAAGCTAACAAAAGTTGCCTATAATTCATGTTTTGGAAGTCACGTAATATTTAAAAACTATAAAAATATCTTTTTAATTTCCGCGAGACAAATTTTTCCCCAAAAATTTAAAACAAAAATTTTAGAACAAATTTTGTTTCGCTGACTTTTTTTAAACGTTTCATGAATATTTAATGTGTTTGTGTATTTAGGTATTTTGGTAATTAGGTATTTAGGTATCGATGCGTCGTTAACGCTTAGTTTATAGAATGGAACTAACCAACATTTCAGGTTTTTCTTCGTTCTCTGAGAAAAACTAAACATTCAGTCAACAGCTAGTTTTTACCTTCTTTTATTTTTTTATAGCATTCGTTTTCTTTTTTTTCGTTCTGTTTTTTTTCATGCATCTCACAATTAATGATTTTTGCCATTTATTAACTGAATCTTTCGTTAACTTCAAAACCTGCCGGAACGTTGATTAATCCTAATTACAAATAACTTACTATAACCACAGCAAAACTTTAATATTGATTGCAGGTTTAGTTTTCCTTATTTCTTTTTTTTACAGAGAATTTACAATAAATTATTGATCGAACAGAGCTGGGAACTTTAGAATGGCGGATATCAGGATTAATGCTTAATCCTCTCTTTTTGCTAATCTCGAGACTAACATAATCTTGAGATTATGATAGTCTCGAGATTAAATATTTAGATCAACAAATTTGATTCTAGGAACGCCAGATTTGTTCGTTTTCTTGACTGGAAGAAGGGCCTTTATTTAATATCTCACCCATTTATTTATTAATACATTAGTTAAAATTGGCTAAAAACGAATCTCAAACGTATTATTAAATATTTTTCTTCATCGATTAATTTACAAAATGGCCGACAACATATTCTTTATTTATTAAAAGTTGCGGATTTCTCTCATGGGATAGAATTTATTTTCAAGGCTTTCATTGGTCATTACAATTTACGAACTATATTCCTGTTTTCTCACTGGAGAAAACAATGTACGGATATCCAAAGAGAGAGAAAAAGAGTGGATTAAGGACTAAAATTAAAAGTTTCCACAGTGGATATTCGGATTAAGTAGTTGTGATTAAAGGTTATCCATTCTAAAGTTCCCATAGCTGGGAACTTTAGAATGGTGGATATCGGGATTAATGCTTGATCCACTCTTTTTCTTAATCTCCAGATAAAATATTGTCCTCATGAATTTAATCTCCAGATTAATTAACAGATCGGGATTAAGGATATCACATTCTAAAGTTTTCAGCTCAGCTCAGATAATTTTATATTTAATTATCTAATTTACAATGCAATTTTTCCCCTCCCTATATGCTTAAACCATGAGCTGAGGTATTAACAAATTTTCTTGGGAAAAAGGTAAAAAATGAGAGAATGGAAATTAACTTTTATGAGCTGTATACAATTTTATATCAAAGGTTAACTTTGCGTTTTTGTCCTTTCAAGTGAATTTAAGTGATACTTCATTAATCATTGTTGGGTAAAAAATTATTAAATTTAAGCTGATTAATGCTTAAGAAAATTTTGTTATCAAGCAACCGGCCTAATTGCGCTTTCAAGTGTAATCCCACATGCCGTAAATCTGTGAAGTGCATTTCAAGAGAAAATCCGGGGAATTCTAATGTACTTTAAAGTATATGATTGATAACGCAGCAGACTGCACCTGCAGGGGATTTTAACTAATATTTTTCAGAACAGGAATAAGCAATATGACGCTATACATATAACATTATATTGTACAAACTGGCTTGTAAATGAAAATGAAAATATTTTGAAAATGTTATTTTTTGTTTTAAATTAAGTGGTTACCCCATGAAGGCCCAAATATATATGTTGAGTATAAATATGGTATTCAAGATTAAATGACTGTAGATCTTTACAGACTGATACTCTAAGACAATTGTTGAGTGTGGGAGGTGGGAAATTGTTTTCTATATTCATCGTTTTAGCTCATGGTATATCTTAAACCTAGCTCATGGTATATCTTAAACCTAGCTTAGGGTCTACCTTAAACCTAGCTTAGGGTCTACCTTAAACCTAACTTAGGGTCTACCATAAACTTAACTCAGTGTTTACCATAAATCTAGCATAGGGTCTACCTTAAACCTAGCTTAGGGTCTACCATAAACCTAGCTTAGGGTCTACCTTAAACCTAGCTTAGGGTCTACCATAAACCTAGCTTAGGGTCTACCATAAACCTAGCTTAGGGTACCATAAACCTAGCTTAGGGTCTACCATAAACCTAGCTTAGGGTCTACCTTAAACCTAGCTTAGGGTCTACCTTAAACCTAGCTCATGGTATATCTTAAACCTAGGTCAGAGTATACCTTAAAATTATCCCAGGGTCTACCTTAAACCTAGCTCTGAGTCTACTTTATGCCTGCCCTAAACCAATACTAGAATTACCTGTAGATTGTGTTCATCATTGTGCCAAGTTACTCGGGCTTCAAAAAACTTCGGAATGTTTATGCAGATACTGAAATATAGAAATATCAGATTTTGAAGTAATGAATATTCATTCATTTAAAGTTATAATGATTTAGATTTAAACCGACATTTGTGAGAAATTTTCACTTTAAGTAAACACAGCATTTTTTAATTATTTGTATTTACGTTTTTAGGCTGAAGAAATATTTTTCTAAAACGATAAGGTGGAGTTTTCATAATGACAAAAACTGAAATTTCCGTGATTCAATTCCCTTAAAAAATTTTTTTTACGAAAACACTTTCATATCCCTCTAAATACATGAATTGATTACCAACATAGGATGAGACTTCTAATTACAGACATAAAATAACAGAGATTCCAAGAAATTATACATGGGATAGCCAGAAAACTCTGTAATAGGAAGACAACTTTTAGACTCAAGTTAGTACTTTAAATAGTCTAATGAGCATTGAACACAGCAATGGTGTAGTGTAAACAGACCCATTACACTTAATTAGTGATTTAATAAGTATTTAGTAAAACTATTTGCTTTTTAACCATATTGATTCTGTAGGAGAAAAATATATTTCGTTAAAAGAATTCCCCCCCTGCAAATATTTGAAAATTTGGCATTCTCTCGTAGGCAGTTAGTTATAAAAATAGTCTTGAGAAGTTGCTCTTTTTTCGGAATGTACTTCCTTCAAACGTCGCAGTATAACCGAATTCTGTCAAATTTCTTGTTTATATTATGTTTTAAAACGACCTTGAAGCTGGTTCAGGTTAAAGAAGATGGAATGAAGTTGAATAATTTATAAACTGGATTTTTCCTAATTCATATTGATTCAAGCATTGTTTCCAACAAATATTGTTTACAGTTTCTGGTTCCCATTAAACATTTGTTTACAGTTTATTGGTTACTAAACATTTCTAGTTCCCATCAATCAGTTGTTTACAGTTTCTGGTTTACACTAAGCATTTCAAGTTCCCATCAAGAATTTGTTTACAGTTTATTCTTTACTAAACATTTCTAGTTCCCATCAAGCATTTGTTTACAGTTTATTGTTTACTTAACATTTCTAGTTCTCATCAATCATTTGTTTACAGTTTATTTTTTACTAAATATTTCTAGTTCCCATCAAACATTTGTTTACAGTTTATTGTTTACTAAATATTTCTAGTTCCCATCAATCATTTGTTTACAGTTTATTGTTTACTAAACATTTCTAGTTCCCATCAAATATTTGTTTACTGTTTATTGTTTACTAAACATTTCTAGTTCCCATCAATCATTTATTTACAGTTTATTGTTTACTAAACATTTCTAGTTCCCATCAATCATTTGTTTACAGTTTATTGTTTACTAAGCATTTCTAGTTCCCATCAAACACATTTATAAGTCCCTAGTTCCCATCCCATATTGTTTACAGTTTTTAACTATGAATTCTGTTGGATTAAATAATCTAAGTTTTGAATTAAGAAAGGTTGGCATCGTCAGTTTGCAAAGATATAGAGATAAGAAAATTTGAGATTTTTTTCTTTCTACAGACAATTTATAGATTTAGACTGACAATTGTAAAATGGCTTTTAAACAATAAAAATAGCATAAAGTAATAATTTCTTTACTTTTATTTCTTCAAAACCACTAGAAATTTGTGTCATAATCTTTATTTTGTTATAAATTTATATAAGATCAAGAAGACATTTAATTTGCCCTCCTTACTCCTGATGCGATGTGCCATCTTCCTCAACATTGCCTCGTCCATTTTCAGAGAAAAGTCATTCGCAATATTTATCAGATCTTAAAGGGATTTGGACTGACACCGCTTTACATGAGCCATTGTTTGTATCCAAGAGAGAAAAAAGATCAGAAGAGTATGGTGGCCAGTGGTGCTCGGTCTTTCTGGAGATGATCCTGTCCCCAAAAAGGTGAATTCTCATTGAACAGCATCACATCACCTCCTGGTCCTGGCTATAGTTTAAAGTTGTAGAAGAACTATATATATAAATGTCTAAATGTCGGAAAGCTGGAAATGCAAATTCACGGATTTTGAAGTTAATTTTCATTGATTTTCAGCCAAATAATAATTGCCAGTCTGAGTGTAATTACCGCGATCACCAGAGAAAAGAAAAAAGAAAAAGGGCGCTCCCTATAAACATAATTTCTTCAGTCAGTTTATTGCGTATCAGTACATTCTACTCTTTATAGTGTAAAATTGTTATATTCCCTCTTATGTTTATTATTCCCTCCTATGTTTATATTCCCTCCTATGTTTGTATTCCCTCCTATGTTTATATTCCCTGCTACGTTTGTATTCCCTCCTATGTTTATTATTCCCTCCAATGTTTATATTCCCTCCTATGTTTATATTCCCTCCTATGTTTATATTCCCTCCTGTGTTTATATTCCCTCCTATGTTTATATTCCCTCCTATGTTTATATTCTCTCTTATGTTTATAATTCCCTCCTATGTTTATATTCCCTCCTATGTTTATATTACCTCCTATGTTTATATTCCCTCCTATGTTTATATTCCCTCCTATATTTATATTCCCTCATATGTTTATATTCCCTCCTATGTTTATATTCCCTCTTATGTTTATATTCCCTCCTATCTTTATATTCCCTCCTATGCTTATATTCCCTCCTATGTTTATATTCCCTCATATGTTTATATGTTTGACATTCATATATATGTTCCCTCTGTCCGGCTAAACGGCTGGACCGAATGGGCTGAATTTTTTTGTGGACATTCATGGGTAGCCTGGGGGTGACATAGACTTAAGAAANCTATGTTTATATTCCCTCCTATGTTTATATTCCCTCCTGTGTTTATATTCCCTCCTATCTTTATATTCCCTCCTATGTTTATATTGCAAGATCTATGAATTTACAAAGAAAACACCGGAATAATTTGTTTAAAGATATCGCTTTAAACAGTCCTTTATACATGAGAATAATATTCACTGAATATCTTTATAAAAATGTTTAAAGATTATTAGAACAGGCTTAGATCAAACTTTCTTTACGTCAGTAAACCGGCAAATTCCAGTTTATCTCAATCAATTACCAACCATTTTACTTGATCAGTTCAAACCAATCAATCAAGCAGATATTTCATTCCAATTTGAAATCATTTTCCTTCCCCAATTCAAATCAATCAATCTTCATCAATTACGTATTATTTTGCTTGATAAATTCACAAATCTATCCTCGATATGTAGATCAAGATAAACAATCTTTAGCAACTATTTTGCTTAATCGCTTCACAAATCAACCCTCTGTGTAGATCATAGATAATCGATCTTCATCAATTTCAAACTATTTTGCTCTATTAGTTTACTAATCAATCCTATGTAGATTTTTGTAATCGATCTTCATCAATTACCAATTATTTTACTGGATCAATTTAAAAATCAACCTTCTGTAGATTATAGTAATCGATCATCATCAATTACCAATTATTTTACTTGATCAGTTCACAAATTAATCCTATGTAGATCATAGTAATCGATCTTTACCAATTACCAATTATTTTACTTGATCAATTCACAAATCAATCCTATGTAGATCATAGAAAATCGATCTTCATCAATTACCAATTATTTTACTTGATCAGTTCGCAAATCAATCCTATGTAGATCAAAAATAATCGATCTGCATCGATCACCAATTATTTTACTGGATCAATTCACAAATCAACCTTCTGTAGAGCATAGAGATAATCGATCTTCATTAATTACCAATTATTTTACTTAATCAATTCACAAATCAATCTTATTTAGATCAAAAATAATCGATTTTCATCAATAACCAATTATTTTGCTTGATCAATACAAAACAATCATTTGAATTGATCATTTCTTGTTAAGCTGATTATAAACAATATTAAATCTTTGTTATGGGTTCATTTGATCAATTAAAATCAATCCTCTGTAGATCATAAATATGAGTCAATAATTTAAATTTGAAAAAATTTTCATTTTATTGCTCAATTAATTCAACATAAATCCTTTAGATTAAGAATAATTTTATTAAATCTTATGTTCTCATTTAAATTTTTTTTGATTAATTTAAACCAATTTTGATCAATTCCGATGACTATAGTAGATTTAAATGAACCTGGATTCGAATGATTCAACTTTTTGTGATGTAAGAAAGATCACCATTGTATATATATA
>NW_019396570.1:99737-111544 GCF_000591075.1 Eurytemora carolleeae | reverse complement strand
CTAGAATAGAGATAGCAACAGTCATAAATATGGTTCCTGATAATCCTAGAATAGAGATAGCAACAGTCATAAATATGGTTCCTGATAATTCTAGAATAGAGATAGCAACAGTCATAAATATGGTTCCTGATAATTCTAGAATAGAGACAGCAATAGTCATAGTTTAGGAATAGAAGTACAAGAAGGTTAAGGAATAGGAGTAAGACAAAGTTTAGAAATTGGAGTACACAAAATGTTTTACCAAAAGTGCTTAGCTTAACTTTTTGCTATCAAAGCCACTTCAGAATATTGCAATAAAACAAATAAACTAATCTCTTACCTATATTTGTGAAAGGATATATAACATGAGGAAAAGTAAGTGTGTAAATTCTAAACAAATATAACTTTAAATAAACGTAATTTTATTATTTTTATAATTTAAAGGGACTGTGATAGTAATTTCATGTGACCCTCCATGCAAAGATGGCAATACCAAATTATCAACGGTATCCTTGACACCTTAATCTAATCAAAACGTGGTTTCTAGGAAAAGTGCTTAATTCTGATAGTTTATCCATTCTTACCTACAAGCAAGAAATGCGCAATTCAATTTTGCAGAAGAACCACAAATTTAAACAAAACAGTTTTCAAAAATAAAATTTTTGAGTTCTAATTCAGATTTGATTAGACAAAGTGTTTAAGGGTACTGTTGGAATTCCCTAAAAGAATTTAGTTTATCTATTTTTAATTTTGAAAATAGCTATTTTACAGTCAATCCAATTTTTAAGAAGCCATAATGAATCGTTTTTTGGAATAGAACGGTTCAAGGGTGAAAGTGAAAATGTTGTTTTTATTTTCTTACTAGTGATTAAAGCTATTTACTTTACTTACAAAACAAAAATGGGAAATTGATAAAAAAAAGTATCTGACACACTTTGGCTGAAAACTAGAAAACATTCGAATTCTTGTCGTTTTATAATTTTATATAGCTTACCCTAGAATTATCTAATTTGCATCTTATCTAATTATAATTTTATATAGTTTACCCTAGAATTATCCAATTTGCATCTTATCTAATTATAATTTTATATAGTTTACCCTAGAATGATCCAATTTGCATCTTATCTAATTATGATTTTATTTACTTTCGCCTAGAGTTATCCAATTTGCATCTCAACTATTTATAATTTTATATACTTTCGCCTAGAATTATCCAATTTGCATCTCAACTATTTAAAAATTTCCTTCACAATTTGAAGGATATACGAGATTATATAAGTTACAATACTTGCAATTAAAAAATCCTTAGCGACATTTCTAAAGTAAAAGGAAAACCAAGAAGGCATGTATTCTAGAGTTTAATAGCTCAGCCATGTATCAAGTTAAAAATTTCCAAAATTTCCATTGAAATATTTAGATATTAACTATAGTGCAAAGTGCAGACTAATTTGATTGTTTATAGAGATATACTGCTTGTCTTGCAAAAATGCAGCCTGGAAAATAAACAAGAGCTAGGAGAGACTAGAGAGGCCTCGATATACAGAGTGTGCCATGAAAATTTAACTTTTATTAAAAAAACTTCAACGCTAGGAAAGAAAGAATATTTAATCCTAAGACTAAGAGGGTAGATGGTTTCTCTGGCGAAAAAAATAGACGTTTTAATATGAAAAGTCCAATTATATTGTTTATGTGACTTTGTTTTTGCACTGTAAATTTTCATCTTAATCTATGCTGCTTGAGGGAGCCCCATGGGANGTACATATCTGTCAATGGGATGTTTCTGTTTTATCTTTGTTTTTGTCAAGAAATAATTCTATTTGGAAAAGTATAAAGCACTCCCTTGGAACTGAAAATATAAATGATCTATTTTTAAAGTTTTATTTCCTTGTGTTTGCTTGCTCAAATGCTTTCATTGTATAATTGATCCCGCCGAATACTATGTAGATCGTATCAAACACAGCTGAAAATAAATAGTTATATTAGTACTGATTAATCGCCTCAACTGTAATTCTTTATATATCTTCTCAACCTGATGGCGTACATTTTAAAGGGAGTGACTGGATATGTAAGGTAGTTGAACAGAGTATGCAGTGTTGTGAAAAACTTCTTTCGGATTCATTGGAGCCATATAAAAATTTTTAAAGATCTGTAAATCCTGAGTTTGAGCGCAAATTCGACGTTCAAAACTCCTACTTTGGGGGTGGATACGTTTTCAGAATTTACTCAGGATTTACAGATCTTTAAAAAGCTTAATATGTTTTAAATGAATCCGAAAGAAGTTTTCCACAACACTGCATACTCAGTTCAACTACCTTACATAGCCGGTCACTCCCTTTAAGCAACAAACTTTGAATATGTATTTAATCTAGCCCTGTAAAAATGTGGAATAGGAAGACGACAGTTAGACTTAAGTTATGATTTGAAATAATTCAATGAACATAAAAAAAATAGCAATTGTGCAGTGTGTGCAGACCCATTTACATTTAATTAGCTGTTTTTCCACCTACTGGCAAAACTATTTAGGTAAGTTATAATTTTCTTTTGAAAAATATTTATAAAGATGAAAATTATCATTATTCATTAACTTTTCTTGACATTTGAACTGAAGTATTATGCTGATAACAGGGTCCCTGTGGGACTTGAGTAACCTTTTACCAATTTTACAAATTCATTTTCATGAAACTTTAAAATAACAGTTTTGAGTTCTAGAATCTAGGCTAATTAAAGGGACTGTCGACGAAGTTCACAGATGACCTTAATTACTTTAAAAGTTTTATGTCGACTCTTTTTTCCTTTTCTCTAAGTAAAAAGGAGAAAGATATCGTCGCTTCTCTGTTTTTTTAAATTTGATTATTTACTTCCATTTATCATATTAAAAGATATTGTCGTGAATCCTGCATGTAACTCCTAACTCATTAATGCAGGTTTGTAGAAGTGTAAAAAACTGTTTTCTATATTTCAGGTTTGGACTGTAGAATCTATTAAAATAATCTGCCATGAACTCTGATTTTCTAACCCCTTTATATTTAAAACCTGAAGTCGTAGAATTTGTCACCTTTGATTGGTTGCAAAGATTTATTGATCAGAAAGAAATAGATTGTGGTAAATGATCCATTCTTTTATGATCGTTAAGCGTCTTAATCGATTTCAGCTTGTTCTGGTTACCTAGTGCTAAAAGTAATCTATGAAAGCAGTCTCTAAGCCGAGGCCGGGCGAGGACAACTATAGAGGTCACATTTCCGAGGACTCCGACCAACCCGATCAATGAGACGAGGATACCGTCGCACACATACTTGAAGGTCTCTATGAGGTTCTCATTTTCCAGTTCCGCCTCCTCCCCACACTCAACCACACTTCCCATTCCACCCTAGATCAATAAAATTAAAGGTATTGTTCGTTTTGTTCCTTCAGAAACCTAGTAATTTCGGATGTTTTTTTTGTTATATTTCATTAATCAAAAAAAAAATATATTTTTCTAATTTATTTGTGTAAGAAAATTATCTAAAAATTTCACGAAATTCAATGTAAAACCGGTTTTGAATATACATTTCCAAAGGAATAAGATAGGCGTAATTTATAAATTAGGGCATATATGGTTTTCAAATGTGTTATCAGTCTCTTTTTTGCAGGAAGATTCATTTAACTTGGAACTTTTTTAACAGGTAAACTCGGACTAGCTGTTGATCAAATTCGACATTAAAAAGAGAAAATTGCGCAAAAAAAGTTACCATTAGTCTGAAAGCAAGAGATTTGAATCAGTTGTGAATTGAAATAGTACGTTGATTCTATCGATAACCATCTTAAAGCTTTTCCCCCGTAATTGAACGGGAAACCATGTTTCATCTATTTTGTTCAGAGCTGGTAACTCTTATATTTGATATATAGTTGAAGAGACCTTTTTACATCAGGGGAGATATAACAAAAATGAAGAAATGAAACAATATAGTTGTTTTAAATTCTCAAATTAAAAATGCCCACAACTAATATTGAGATCAAGTGGATGAGATTATCAGTATCAAACAAACAAATGTCCAGCTCAGAGCAGAATATTTTTCAAAGCAAGTGTCAAACATAAACACAAAAGTTTATGCACGGAATAATACCAAGAAAAAAACTAATTCTTGTGTTGCAAGCTCATGTTCATCAATTATCAATTATATAATTAATAAATGACTACTGACATGTGTCGAACTGGAGTACATGAAAAAGTGTGTAACGACCAGAGATTAAAGTTTAAAGTTTTAATTCAGAAAAATTTGGCGGATTTTCCTTAGACTTTGCAAACTCTGCAACTTTTTCCGCGATTTTATCTGGTCAACTTTTATGCATGAATACATGAGATAATTCTTTTAACTAAATTTTAGACGCTCAGCGCCAGTTTTCCGATATTCAGATTAACTTCTTTAAAGTTTAAAACCCCCAAAAATGAATTTATTTTATTTTACAGAATGAGACTGTAAAGACGACCTCAACCTCCTTAAATATGACGGTCCAAAGGTTGAATAAGGTATTCTGTCTTGAATATGGTACTTTGATACGTACTTTAATTAATGATTTGGCAAAGAAAGACTACAAGTTTACAGTTGCAGGTTATAATTAAAAGAAACAGATAGTATAATTTCTGCACATCCTTTGTGGATATTGAACATCTTACATCAAGCCATTTAACAAATTGACGATAGATTGTGTTATTTAAAAAAAAATATTAAAAAGAATTGGCTAGTTTTTTAGTTTTTTTTTTTGTAAATATTTAAGATGTATAAGACTTTTGAGGCAACATTAAACTTTTAATGTTTATATAATAAAAGAAGACATTCATAAATATATGTTGCGTATAGCCGGCAAAACAGCTGGGCTGAAATTTTTTTTGTGGACACTCATGGTAGGCCGGGGGATGTAATAGGCAAAAAACAATCGAAATTTTTTTTTCAATAATTTTTTTCAAATATTTTCTCATTTTTCCACGGGCAACGCCGGTCTTTTCAGCTAGTGTTTACTATTAAGAAATCTGTTCCTTATTTTATGCTGTATAGTTAATATTTGATCATGTTTAACATTTTTAAACAAAAATAATTGAATGAAATTAAAAGCATCGAATTTATTATTTTAATTTTTTGATAAGAAAAAAATGTATAAAAGTGTTTTTAATAAGTATATCTACTATGAATAATTTACTTCAATGTGTTGTGATTTTTACATTTACAAAATTATAATTATTGCTTTTATTATGTATTTATGCAAGTTTAAAACTGGAATCATAATGAGAAATCAGAATAAATATATTTTAAAGAATTTTAAGAAGATTTTCGATGGGAATAATAAAAGATTAAACATCAAAATGCCAAGGTTTTTTTTAACCTTTTACATCCCTGTTAGAAACATTTTAGCATAATTTATTTAAAAATCTTTAAGCATTTATTTTAATTACGTAAGGGTAACAAAAATTTATATCGTCGTTGTTTTCGATTTTAACAAAAAATACTGCTGATAGATTTCATTAAAAAGTGTTGTGTCATAATAAATATCGAAATAATGGGACAACTAAAATTATGAATTTACTTCGGGCAAAAAAATCTTACTTTTATCGAACAAGTTGTGAACCAAAGAGTTGTAAACTAACTAGTTGTAAACTAACGAGTTGTAATCTAACGATTGTGAAATCGATTGTGAATAAACGGACTTTAGACGTAATTTGAAGTGACCCTTTATTTAACAAATGGTATGCCCGATTCTCAACAGTATCCTTTCAAGCTTTCAAGTATGATCAATAATGAATGAGTTATTCATTTTGTAATCTTTAAAACTTGAAATATTGATTAGTTTTCTTTAAAGTTAACTTGCGGATTTCTACTACAGAATTTATGAAATAAATAAAAAATAAACACTTTTCCAAATCTGTAAAGACGACAATACCTTCCACATTATTGACCAGATACATTTTACAGGGTACTGTTGTGAATCGGCGATGCCCCTCATTTAATGGAGGGTCACTTGATATTACAATAACTGTCTTATCTAATTTGAATAGTATACATGTTATTTGAATTATTATGTATAAAGTATGGGCTAACCAATAAAACAATGAATCATTTAATCTTAACAAAAGAGGGTCATTTATTTGATTTCAAATTTTTATTATTAATTGTATTTTTAGGTGAAAGTAAATTTGTGTTGACGAATTTGACTTGGTTTGGCTTTTTGGCGTTTTTTACTATTTTGTTGATTTTTGGTAAAGTTTAGCTTTTGTTTATTTATTTTTTATTTGGTTTATTATGTTTGGCTCAGTTTAGGTTGGTTAGTTTGGTAAGCTTTGGTTTTGAAGAGGTTAGGATGGTTTTAGTTTTGGTTTTGTCTCTGGTTTGATTCGGTTTAGGTTTTGTTTGTTTTGATTTGTTTAGTTTGGTTTGGTTTTTCTAGTTAGGTTTCGTAAGGTTTAGTTTTATTTTGTTTAGTTCGGTTTGGTTTTGAATTGGTTTTTGTTTTAGTTTTAGTTGGGTTTGTAATGATTTGGTTTGGTAAGATTCCGTTTGGTCTATTTTTACTAAGTTAAGTTTTGTTTTGTTTAGTTTAGTTTGGTTTAGTGAGGTTAAGTTTGATTTAGTTTGATTTTGGTTTGGTTTGATTCGGTTTGGTCAAATTTTTCTTGGCTTAAGTTTGATTTTGTTTAGTTTAGTTTGGTTTAGTTAGATTTAGTTTAGTTTGGTTTAGTGAGGTTTAGTTTAGTTTGGTTTGGTACCTTGTGCAATTTAAAAGCCCGGAGCTGTAAAATGAGTCGAATGTAAACAATGCGCTGAACAATACAAGTGATACAACTAGTGGTCGGAACATTTTTTCTTTTTGTTTTGTGTACACCGCGAAATATTAAGAGTGACTAAACAAAAAAACTGCATTTTTGATTTGATTCTGTGTCAGCTCAGTTCATTGATGGAAAAGGCGAAATATCAAACCGAAAAATTGTAAATTTTTCAAATTTTCTATAATTCGTATAAAATTATATTGAAACAAGCCTTCTACTAAAAGAGGTAAAAAGTAACTTTATTTTTGTATACCCTCTTAGATTAATGTTCAATTATATTTTTAAATGTGTCTTTTTATTCCTATGTCATTAATTTTTGGCTATCTCTTCATCAATGTTTAGTTGTTCGTTCTTAGATTTCAGATTATCCAAAACTTGAATTCTTCGTTGATCTGGTTTAAAATACTAATGCAAAGTAACATAATATCGTCGATTTAAAGGGACTGTACACCTAATTTCATACGTGAAGGGAATGTGCACTGTAAGCTCGAGTTTTGTCACACTTTTAATCTAGAAAAATGAGTACATTTTCATTTGAACCTTCAACTTAAAAAGTGCATTGAAAAACGTTTAATGTTTGCCAATTTTAAATTTTTGTTCTTAATTCAAATATGTAAACGTTAAAAACGAAAAAGAATAAGTTAGTTTTTAGCTTTACTAACATTGTCGTAATAAAAATTCTGAAATTGCGGAATTTGTTTTCTCAAATTAGGAAAACTCGTTAAATCAATTCCAAGACCTAACTTTTTGAGAAGATATTTGCGGAATTTCTAATTTTGTCATTAATGGTTAAGTTAAAGCATAAATGTTCGGGTTCCCAAATTGGCAAAACCTTCACCGTTTTGAACTTTTTGAAAATTAAAGATTCAAACGAAATATTATCTCAACAAAAGGAGACAAATATGAGTATGAAAATGATCGCACATCTATCTATCTATCTATCTATCTATTTTTTTACCTATCTAAATATCTATCTATCTATCTATCTATCTATCAATCTATCAATCCATCTATCTCTCTATCTATCTATCAATCTATCAATCTATCAATCCATCTATCTCTTTATCTATATATCTATCTATCTATCTATCTATCTATCTATCTCCTTGTGTAAACAAAATCTATGTTGTATCCCATGATCTACTCTATCTCTGTATTCCGAGATGAATAAAACTGTTTTATAATCGTGATATTTAGACCCTTGCCCCATGAAAATATATTTACAGTTTATACATGATGAAAACATACATATGTCAAGTTCAGAATATAAATATTAGACAACTCAACACTCATTCCGGTGTTGGGATATTTTATAGCAAGACATTTCATAGATAGGACATTTCATAGATAGGACATTTCATAGATATGACATTTCATAGATAGGACATTTCACAGATAGGACATTTCATAGATAGGACATTTCATAGATAGGACATTTCATAGACAGGACATTTCATAGATAGGACATTTCATAGATAGGACATTTCATTGACAGGAGATTTAATAGACAGGAAATTTCATAGATAGGACATTTCATAGACAGGAAATTTCATAGTATAAAATTTACATATTTATTATAAAGTATTAACCAAACCTTAGATTGTCTCTGAAAAAAAAATTCTGTCTATGAAATTATCTGTCTATGTAATATCTTCTCTGTCCTTAAAATTTTTTGTCTGTGAAATGTACTATCTACGAAGTTCATTTTAGAGAGGTCCTGGCTAAATTAAACTGTAGAAATTGTATATTACCTTTAATTTATATAGTTTAAATAGGCAAATACAGGGTGTCCCATATCATATTGGATCGTACTAAATTGTGATTTCCAAAAATTTTAAAAAGAAAAAAAGAAAGAAAAGAAATATGAAAATTTGCATAAAGAAAATACATAATTCTATGAGTCTTATTTCGGTGTTAAAGCTTGGAGATATTCCAATATGATATGAGAAGCTCTGCTCTGTATATATACGCATCTCCCCCCAAACCAGGACTAGATGAGTTCGATTTTCTGAATCTGATTTAATCTACTTAAGAGGAGCACTTCCGATTTACAACCTTCCCTGTTTGTAATTTCGTAGAGATGTGCAGTCCCTATCTGTAATTACGTAGACGAATAGTCTCTATCTGTAATTACGTAGACGAATAGTCTCTATCTGTAATTACGTAGACGAATAGTCCCTGTTTGTAATCACGTAGACGAAAAGTCCCTGTTTGTAATTACGTAGACGAATAGTCTCTATCTGTAATTACGTAGACGTAAAGTCCCTGTTTGTAATTACGTAGACGAAAAGTCCCTGTTTGTAATTACGTAGACGTGCAAGTTCTTTATACTCTGATTTCATTCATTATCAAATAATAAACATTATTAATATCATTATAAGATATATTAAGTTGTTGAAATTAGTCAATTTAAAAAAATGTTCTTGTAAAATGTAATGCTAATTCTTCACAATAGAGTTTTGTTTTATTAATTATTTTAAAAATTATTTTCTTTTTTAATAAAATTTTCACTCAGCAAGTCCTGTTTATTTTTTTTAACGTGGAATATTATGAAATGCACTACCATACAAATTCCATACCTTTATACAGTTTTAGTTTTTTTTCTATTTTTCTAGTCAGCTTTGCTATGTATTTTAAAATATTTTCGCAATGCTATTACCATGTTAACAAAAAAATCATTTTATCAAAACGCACTTCCAAAATAGCATCAGTATTTCTGTCTACGAACGAAATGCGAAAACAATTTTTTTTCGAAAACTGCGATTTTCCGATTTCGCTGTGAATCCTAGCTATGAAGCAATGCCCCGTTAACATTTCTAAAATCTTTTTTATATTTTATCCAAACTTATCAATGTTTCCTCAAAAAAATAGCAAATGAATCTTATTTTTTCATTAAGATTTTTCTAAATTTTTTTTTTCTCTCAAAATATTAAAGTTTCCAACGAAAACACTAATTGTTTAATTGCTTTAATGTATAGATATATACAATTTATTTTATTTCTTAATTAACAACCATCTTGCGTTAAAGAGTATCTCTTGTACGTTTATTTTTCATATGTAAGTAAAATGCACGTCAAACTAAAGTAGGATGCACGTCAAACTAAAGTAGAATGCACGTCAAACTAAGGTAGATTGCATGTAACAGAGTTCATGTAATATAATTTTCATGTAACCGAATATTCATGTAACCGAATATTCATGTAACCGAATATTCATGTAACCGAATATTCATGTAACCGAATATTCATGTAACCGAATATTCATGTAACACAACATTCATGTAACCGAATATTCATGTAACAGAATATTCATGTAACCGAATGTTCATGTAACCGAATATTCATGTAACCGAATATTAATGTTATCGAATGTTCATTTAACAGAATATTCATGTAACCGAATATTTATGTAAATTCCTTTGTGGTAGAGAGTTTTTCAACTGTTTCAAAAAAAAACTTAAAAATATATTTCGATATTTTAAATTTAGGCCACCAAATATTTTTGTATTTCTTACAGTTGTAAAATCAGAACGTTGTAACATCGATGACAATTGAATTGAACCTTCTCCTTGTTATTTTGGAGGGATTTTCTATGAATAACAAATGAAAAGTTTATAAATGGGAGCAAATTTTAACGATTATTTCTACAATTTAATTTATTTCTATTACAGTGGGACACAAAAAATGTGGAATAGTAAAACACGACATTTAAGCAATCTTATGTTTATTTGTTGGCGTTTTGAAGCAAATAGTTATACTAAATGAAACAACGTCCATCCCTGTTATTCCCTATGATTGTGTTTCTATTGTTAACTCTGATATTATATTTACAGATTAAATTCAAGTATAGAATAGAAACAGGTTGTTTCCATTATACAAAATTACGTTGTGGATTATAATAAGTAGGACCATCTTAAATTGGATTTAGTTTAAGATAAAATAATTCCATGATTATTCAACTGGCTTTTATAAATCAGCTTTATTTTAATTTAAAATATGTAAATTATTTATAGGATTGGTTTAGAGAAAATACCTATAAATAAATATCTCTGAACCAGCACTGAAATTAGTTAAATCTCATTTCACAGAAATCATGTTTTGTTTTATTCCGTAGCACTTGATTCACGATAATCACTTGAACAGATTTCTTTATGTGAAAAACCAGGAGGTAGGTTGGATGGTTGGTGAGGGGGGATCTGGTTTAGGTTTAGGCATGTTCCAGGTTGGGTTTACTCAGGGTAGAACTAGAGTAGACAGGGTCCCTGCTCATATAGAGGTTTAGAGCTAACTGACTGGATTCAAATGAAATTCAGGCTGACTGAGTGAGTGAGTAAGTATACTTAGATTTACATCTTTAGGGGTATATAGGAATACCCTAGCTTTAATAAACTCATATACAATACTTTAGATATTTAGTGGTATATACCCTAGCTTTAATATACTCATATACAATACTTTAGATCTTTAGAGGTATATACCCTAACTTTAATATACTCATATACAATACTTTACATCTTTAGGGATATGTACCCTAGCTTTGATAAACTCATATACAATACTTTAGATCTTTAGTGGTATATACCCTAGCTTTAATATACTCATATACAATACTTTAGATCTTTGGGGGTATATACCCTAACTTTAATAAACTCATATACAATACTTAAGATCTTTAGAGGTATATACCTTAGCTTTAATATACTCATATACAATACTTTAAATATTTAATGGTATATACCCTAGCTTTAATATACTCATATACAATACTTAAGACCTTTAGAGGTATATACCTTAGCTTTAATATACTCATATACAATACTTAAGATCTTTAGAGTTATATACCTTAGCTTTAATATACTCATATACAATACTTTAGATCTTTAGTGGTATATACCCTAGCTTTAATATACTCATATACAATACTTAAAATATTTAGTGGTATGTACCCTAGCTTTAATATACTCATATACAATACTTTAGATCTTTGGGGGTATATACCCTAACTTTAATATAAGAGGAGCACTTCCGATTTA
>NW_019396570.1:61205-99311 GCF_000591075.1 Eurytemora carolleeae | reverse complement strand
AACTTTTGAAGGGGAAGGAGGAGGGGGGGAGGACATCAAGTATTAACAAACAGAGAGACCTGATAATAGAAAGTAAATAAGGCTAATAATCTGCACGAAAAATTTACAGTACACAGTACATACGTTAATACATGTACTTCTTATCTAATAAAAAACATCTTTACTATATGTACACAACACAGCTTATACACAGTACAAATATCAAAACCTTTTCTTCTTATCTATAAATCTAGAACACAGTGCACAGCATTACTCTCGAATCTACATGAAGTAGATCATAAGCGGGGATATCAAAACTTTAATAAAATCATTTCATCGTTCATTTACATTTACACATAGAAAACCTAGTACCAGACCTACCTCTTTAATATGCACAGTATATTTACAGTACACAGAAAACACCTCAATAGTACAAAACGTCTCTCTAATCTAAATACCTCTCTAAATACACAGTACACATACAGTACAGAGTACACATCTTAATACATCTATAATATAAAAGGTACAATTACAGTACAAAGTTCACACCTCAATACCTCTCTAATATACACAGTACATTTACTGTACACAGTACACATCTTAATAACTCTCTAATATAAGCATTACAATTACAGTACGCAGTACACATCTTAATACCTCTCTAATATAAGCACTACAATTACAGTACGAAGTACACATCTTAATACCTCTCTAATATACATAGTACATTTACAGTACACATTACACACCTTAACACATCTATAATATAAACGGTACAGTTACAGTACAAAGTTCACACCTCAATACCTCTCTATAATACATAGTACATTTACAGTACACAGTACACATCTTAATACATCTCTAATACAAGCATTACAATTACAGTACGCAGTACACATCTTAATACCTTTCTAATATACAGAGTACATTTACAGTACACAGTACACATCTTAATACCTCTCTAATACAAGATTACAATTACAGTACGCATTACACATCTTAATACCTTTCTAATATACAGAGTACATTTACAATACGCAGGACACATCTTAATACCTCTCTAATATACATTATATACATACATTTACAGTACACAGTGAACATCTCAATACCTCTAGAATTTACACAGCACTCTAAAAGTACACAGTGCACATAAACCGACACCCATCCGTTTTGAGGAGAGACGGATTCAGGGTCTTTTTGGTCTAAAAACGACTCTTTTATTAGTACTAAAACAGAGTCGGGCCGGCGCCCGTTTTTGGGGTCGTGCGGGTCGTTTTCAAACTCTAAAACAGGGTCGTTTGTTCTATGCGGGATCCAACTGTCTGACAGTGGATATATACCTATTTCTTGTCTAGCTGTCTATCTTTCAGCAGTGTTTTGATATAAAACCGAATAAATAAATATGCCGACATTTGTATTTAGTATACAAGATAGAAGGAGGATACATCTGGGGGATATTTTAGTACTAAAATATCCTTCAAAAATATGGGTCGAGGAAACATATATAAAAGTCATGAGAGATGGTGGAGGGGGGGATGCGTCATGCAGATTACATAATGATAGGAATAGGGGCGTTAGCACTTATGTATTTGTACGTTCAATGAGTTATTTTAATAAACTGAACTAACTAACTAACTACTGAACAATGTTGCTGAGGTGCAACAAGATGGAGCGACCCCTCTTAATAAAAATGGTAAACTTACAGGACAATAACAGGGATTAATTGAAAGGTAGCAATGCCCGATTCACAACAGTACTTTTATCTGATCAATAATGCTGACCACATTGTGATTTTCCGAGGTTTAAAGTGTTTAATTCTGATTACTTCTTTATGTCTTTTTTAATACGGTTAAACTCTAAATGAGCCATACATCGAAAGAAATTTTCAAATGTCTTTTTGTCAATTTTTCAATGGGTTTTTAATTCATAACAAAGACAAATCAGACAAAGCTTCAAGGTTACCGAGCATTGTCATCGTCGATGCCTTCGCTACCCTCAGACCCCCCACCCCCCTCTGTGTACAGCCCTGATGCGTACTATAGTTTGGAAAACATTTTATTGACAATATAGTTTAAAGCATTTTGTGGGAATTGTATTAAGTTGAGACAGTGTACTGAATATACTCAACAAACATATTTAAAAATCAGTAATTGAATTCATTCACTTATTTACAATGAAGGGTTAAAGACTATTATAAATGTGTTGAGTATGCTTTGTATTCAAATTGAATTCATGTCTGAATACTTGCCTGCAGAACTCGTGCTGAGCATATTTTTAAATCGTAATTAAAGACTTGTCTAGAACTTTATACAAAAAAAACTAATTTTACAAATTGAAATATTAAAACAACATCTCTTGTTTTCAATGAACACTGAATTAAACCGCGTATCCGCCCTGGTTTAACAGTATTTTATAATTATAACTTAATTGTTTATTTGCAATGTTACCCAAAAGTGATGAGACTTTAAAGACTGCCAACACTCTGAAATATAATAATCTGAAGGTTAAAATTTGTATAGTCTAAAGTCTGAAGTTAAAACGATAATGAATGGCATATTTTTTCGGGTTTTGGTCAAAAAAAAAACTATATAGGGTGTCCCACTTCATATTAGATCGTGTATAGCTCAACAGTGTGATTCTAGTATTATATGCGTATTTTGGCGTTAAAGCTTGGAGATAATCTAATTTGATATGGGACGCTCCATGTAAATAAATAAATAAAAGATCAACCATCATTCCGTGGAAATCAAGGCCGAGACCCCATCAAAAATAACCACCAAAGGATGGAAATTAATGTATATCCGATTATGACAGAAGTCTAGTGTGATCGAGACATCGAGGTCTGTCTACATCTGATAGACACCATATGTAGAGGAAATACTTCGCACAGTCATCTTTGGAGTAGTATTCTTTTATGGGTATCTCTGTACATCTGCGGGAAGCCATGAATGTAGGGGAAAAACTTAAAATATTCAGTACAGGCGTTGTTGAGTGAATATGGGACAAATCCTAACATCAAGAATATTAGGTTTCTTCAGGTTCACAGTCATGTAGTTAAAGAATGGTTAAAGAGTAAATAGTATTTATATCTTCCGGACAGTTTTTAAACTGAAAAATACATATTTTTAGATATACAAATATACAATTTTTAAGCGAGTATATAAACAAAATACGAAAATAGACAAATCTAAAAGGTTTACATACTATTGACGCTCGGGTGATGGAATAACTCCTACAGTAAAATGGGTTCCAATATTAATGATAAAGGAACTGAGTTTTAGCCACAAATTCTGATTTTTAAATCCCTATATCTTTGCAACCTGATGGTGTTAATATTTGATATTTCAAAACTATTATTTTATGATCTAATATAATTTATAGTTTAAAATATCTAAGGTCTCTGAAATTAAAATGCAAAGATATGGGGATAAGAAAATCAGACTTTGTGACAAAAACTCAATTCCTTTACAATACAATGATTATATATTTTGTACCAGAGATAAGAGAGTTACAGAGATCAATTGAAACCTAAAATATGCGATATTTTCCACAGCATGTTCTATTGTGTACAAGTTCTGTACACGACCAATCAGCAAACATCTGTATTCAGGGATAGTTAAGGATCCTTTGGGTACGAAACACAAAATCTTCAAGTGTAAGATTTTTATGATTTTTTATGTAAAATACTTGGATTGCGTGTCGGTCACCAATTCAGTTTACTTTACCTTCCCTACTCTACCAACTACCATCTGTAACCTTCTTCAAAAAATAAATTTATATCTTAAGGATCACGGGAGAGAGCTTTGTAAAAACAGCTCCAAGCTATCAAAGCTCTCCTGCTGCAGTAGTTTGATATATTCTGAATGTACGAATGTTTTGTAAATATCTGTTATGATTTGGTATTACTGCAGAAAATATATGCTGTATTACATTTGCTGTGTTACCTATAAATAATGAGACTGCGATGAAGAAGAAAGCGCGGCATTTAATCCACGGTTGTCTAGTTTTAAGAAGGACGTTACTTGATTTATATCTTTAGAAAGTCGAGGAAATTCCCCCTAAGAAATAAAAGATATTATGAATCTTATATACTAAAACATCTATCTAAGATACTGTTTACCCGACACCATAAAAAAAAACTATTCAGCTCCAAGCTACGTCGTATGCAAAATATTTTCCCCAGAAGTAAGTTAGAAAGATAGAAACATGTCGGCCCAGACATTCAGGCACCCTGCCTTATGAATTAATTATGGTTATCTGCCTGCAGGCCTTTTTAGGCCCAACATATATTTTACTGCCTGGGCTCGCGGGGATTCAAGTATTGAGTGACGAGTTGGGGGGGGGGCTCATTGGGAAAAAGGACTTCAAAGTTTATAATTATGAACAGAAAAGAATTCACAAAAAAAGCAAAAAATTTGGACATATGATTTAAAAAAAAAATTTGATAGGTATTAATGAAAAGGGACGAGCACTCTATGAAAGGGGACTAGAATGAGCTAAGAGGGGACGGGAATTAAAATAAAGGGGAGAGGAATGAAAGGTAATGGGATCTGGAATCAAGAAGGGGAACGGACAGGGATTAAAAGATAAAAGGTAAGAAGAGGAGAAGGTGTAAGATAAGGAGAAGATGAAGAAGAGAAGAAGGTGTAGGCTGAGGAGAAGATGTAAGATAAGGAGATGGAAGAAGAGGAGAAGATGTAAGATTAGTGGAAGGTGTAAGCAGAGGAGAAGATGGAAGAAGAGGAGAAGATGTAAGATGAGGAGAAGATCTAAGCAGAGGAGAAGATGAAAGAAGAGGAGAAGGATGGAAGAAGTGCAGAAGGTGTAAACAGAGGAGAAGATGGAAGAAGAGGAGAAGGTGCAAGAAGAGGAGAAGGTGTAAGCTGAGGAGAAGATGGAAGACGAGGAGAAGGTGTAAACAGAATAGAAGGTGTAAGAGAAGATCTAAACTCTATAAAAGGAAGATTGGAGAGCTCCGGGAAAGAATAGACTGGTTAATTCAGCCCAAGGCAATCCGGGTTTATTAAAACCTAAACCTATATAAACTGTCAACCAATTAATTTTATTATACAAACTGTCAACCAATTCAATTTACTATACAAATTGTCAACCAATTCACTTTATTATACAAACTGTCAACCAATTCACTATACTATACAAACTGTCAACCAATTAACTGAATTATACAAACTGTCAACCAATTTATTTTATTATTCAAACTGTCAACCAATTTACTTTATTATTTAAACTGTCAACCAATTCACTTTTTTATACAAACTGTCAAACAGTTAACTTTATTATATAAACTGTCAACCAATTCACTTTTTTATACGATATGTCAACCAATTCTCTTTATTATACGATATGTCAACAAATTCACTTTATTATACAAACTGTCGACCAATTCCCTTTATTAGATAAACTGTCAACCAATTCACTTGATCATTAAAACAGCCAGCAAATTCACTTTATTATTTAAACTATTAACCAATTGGTCTTTATTATAAAAACTATTAACCAATTTTCTTTATTATATCAACTGCTAAATAATTCTCTTTATTTGACTGCTATAGTTATGGTTGACAATTCATCAGTTGTTTATCAGTGTTGTCTACAATGATTCCTGGTTTGCAACAGTTACAACTGTTTTGGTCTTTTAGATCTCTCCGCTGGTAATTTCATCATTTTAGCTAAATCTCTCAAACCTTTCATGCAGGGAACAATTTTAGACTAAAATACTTGACTCGGAGAGGAGTATATAATCAACCTAGAGCACAAAGGTTCGGTTTCAGGACTAGAGATTTATATACATTGATCTAAATACAGGGGTACACAGAATAATGTAAAATGGTGACCTGAAATCTGTTAAAGTTATTTAATTACATTGGTTACCCTTGTTATAAAATTTAAACTTATGAATACAGAGCTGAAAACTTTAGAATCCCGATGGGTTAATTAATCTGAGCTGGAAACTTTTGAATGGTGGATATCGGGATTAATGCTTGATACACTCTTTTTCTTAATCTCGAGATTAAATAATGCTTGTTCTCCTCTTGTTTTTAATCTCCAGATTAATTTAGCGATCGGGATTAAGGATAACCCATTCTTAAGTTTTCAGCTCTGGAGATTAATAAGAAGAGGAAAACAGGCATTATTTAATCTGGAGATTAAGAAAAAAGGAGATCAAGTCTTGATCTCGATATTTACCATTCTTAAGTTTTCAGCTCAGTTTACGCAAATTTACGCTGGGTCTTGAATGAGGATTTTTAAATCGATTGTTCACCAATTTTAAATGACCCTTCTCCTGGAATGTCGGGAATCATCAGTTTACTCCGGAACCTTATTAACTCAACATCGAGCACTGATCCGTACGTGTGTATATCTTCTTATCAAAGGTCTACGATACATGGTTGCAAAGAAATACGCATTAGAAATTCAGAAATGTTGGCAAAAAAAGAGAAATAATTGAGTAAACACAATAATTTTCTTAAAATCTAAGAAATATTCTATGAAGAAATAATTCCTATCAAATAGTTAGAATTGTCATGAAAGGATAAATTTTTTATACCCCAATTGTGGGGTATTATGGGGGGTCAACCAAAATGAGTTTGTTCCATAAACCTCTTATATTATGGCTGCTTAAGAAATTTTTTTATGAGAGAAGTCTCTGAGTTGTTTAAATATTATGTTTTAGTTGAGAATTTCGACCGTAAACCCGCTATTTCATTAAAAACTCTTAAAATAGGATTTTTCAACTCGCTACTTTGACTACATCATGGTTTTTGGGTGCTGCTGGAGCCCCAAATCTTTTTTGTATGTCTGTTAGAATCTATTTATTTTTTAGATTACCCCGAAACCCCTGTGCTCTCTTGTGCTTTTGCTATAAAATGTATATTTTTCTTCCGAAATGCGCACTGTAACAAAGACGACATCTAAATATATTACAGGATCCATTCAAGGATTAATATATGAAATGGAAAATTGTAATTATAAATTGAAGTCATTATAAATCAATGCGAGCTACAATTCATACAATGGAGTAATGTGACAAAAACAGTCTACACCCCCCATGTCCCCTAAAATACCCCCCCCCCCCCCCCCAATCCTTGAAACTTTACTACAGTCATTGTTAAATATATCAATAAAATGATTTAAATTTTTATTTAAATCAAGCTTTTAAACAGCATGGATACAGATAAAATGCTTCTCTTGGGTTGTTTGTAAACTTTTAATTAGGATAAAGCTGTTAACAATCCAAACTTAACTAAAAAATTCTTAACTTCTTTGTATTGATATAATCGCCGACCACTATATTTTTGAAAGAAATCAGTAATTTAATCTCTTCTAAATAATTTAAGTTTAATTAAAGAAAAATTTATTTTTGGATTATAATAATAATAATAATTCATGATCAGAGAAAATTAATATATTTTCATGCTTGTAGTGTGTTGTCGGAAACCTCTCACAGAATGTTTCGAATAGCGCAGAACTCAGAATAACTGAAAGAAACAATAACAGATTGCAGATAACAGATAACAGATAACAGATAACAGATAACAGATAACAGATAACAGATAACAGATAACAGATAACAGATAACAGATAACAGATAACCGATAACCGATAACAGATAACAGAATACAGATAACAGATGACAGATAACAGATAACAGATAACTGATAATAGATAACAGATAACAGATAACAGATGACAGAATAAAGCAGTGTATAGCAATGAGCATCCTTTATGGTCATTTCAAAATTTTAATCTCCACATAAATTGCATTATTGATTTTTTTACTCTGAAGGAGATTTTTTTATGAATGTTGGAAATCCAATAGTTCGTTAACAACACAGGACAGGTTGCAAAAATATATTACATAATAAGTTGATTATCCAATAGTTCGTTAACAACACAGGACAGGTTGCAAAAATATATTACATAATAAGTTGATTATCCACACGTAGTAATGATTGAAAATAAGTTAAAAATAAACAAATAAAACAGTAACTGGGTATACTTTGTCTTTTACCTTTAAATTGACCTAATGGTTGACCAATGAAAAGACTTGGAACTCTTTAAATGTAACTTACTACAGGGTGCGGTCTCACGAAACATGGCAGTTGTTAAAAAGCTTAGAATGTCTTCTTCCATAACTTGTTAAGATGCTTGATACCAAAGACAATAATAAAAATATTTTGGAGTCATGTTTATAGTAAAATAAATTTTAAAGTAAAATATATTTGAACAAAAAATAATTCTAACGAAATAAACTGCAAATAGCCTTTAATATCTAATACAGTATAGGAAATACGACATTCATAACTATTGATCAACTGTCATGTTTCGTGGGACACCCTGTAGCTGAAGGACAAATGTAGTCTTTTGCCTCTTATATAATCTGTCAATAGTACAGGGCGTCCCACGAAACATGACAGCTGGTGAATAGTTTAAAATGTCTTCTTCCATAATTTGATAAGTTGTTTCATACTAAAGAGACTAATAACATCTTTTATATGACAGTTATACCATAGTAAAATTGATTTCACAGAAAAATATATATGAGTTAAACATTTTTTTTTAAAGAAATAAAGTGCAAAAAGTCTTTTATAACTTATACAGTATGTGGAAGAAGACATTCAAAACTATTAACCAACTGTCATGTTATGTGGGACACCCTGTATATTCAATGATTTACAGTTACAGCTAGTTATAAATGTAAGAAAAAAGGAAAAATACATTCCATTCCGTCGTCTCTACAGTCTTATTCTTTGTGGTTAACCCTGTATGAGTGATCAAAAGACAAGGTCTGTTTGAAAGGTCGTCTTGAAACTTTTGAAAATTAAAAGATTATTTTTGAAATTTGTATTTATTATTTCTTTTCCTGATTTGCCCTTCTCTTCAACATAAAAAAATTGTTTATTTTTCTCTTAAAATCTCAGAAATAAAAACCTAATTTCTAAAAAGTTTTGTAAGATAAAAAAAAATTGTGAAAATAAACACTTTCCCCTCAAGATCAGCCTCGTCAAGTAATCCTTCAATTTCTTCCTCGTTCAACCTCTCACCTAGATTCTAAATATTTAGAAAATCTAAATTTTCAGGAATGTAAAGTACTGACTTGCGCTTTGCGTCCATCTTCTATTTCAAATTTGCAGTTGTCTAACACCGGAATATTCTCTTCTTAAAATATAAAACAAAAATTCGCGGATTTATCGTTTTTTTGTGAATTTTGGCCTAGATTCTAGATTCTAGATTCTAGATTCTAGATTCTAAATGTTTATGAAATCAAAACTTTCACGAATATAAAGCAGAGCAATTTCACTGAGTTAATAAAAATGTGGCGATGCAACTCAAAGCTTGAAAAAAAATGTCATTACAGTTTTCAAAATTTTTTAATCTTAAAACATTCCTTTCTTTTACACAAGGCCAAGTTGTGCAAAAATTAACAGAAAACAAAAATTATCATTTTTCCTTTTTAGTTTTTTCTTAAGTTAACATTTTTTTAAAGAACACAGTTTTGAAATATTCTAGAACCAATTAATAACATCACAAAATTTGTGTGTGGTGCCTTTTAAGAATCAAATATAGCATGAAGTTCCTGTCTTGCAATACTTTACCTCAAATATAGCATGGAGTTCCTGTCTTGCAATACATAACCTCAAATATAGCATGAAGTTCCTGTCTTGCAATACATTACTCAAATATAGCATGAAGTTCCTGTCTTGCAATAATTTACCTCAAATATAGTCGGCTGACATTAGAACGCTTAAACTTTTTCACTTTTTCATAGTTCATAGTTGTGAACGGCGGGTCGGTGTTCCAAAAAAATCAAAAATGCTTATTTACTTTTATTTTTGAAAATTTTTCCAACGTAGTTTTTAAACTTTTTTAAATCCTCCCTTGCACCCTAACCAGTAAAGTTAGAGGTATCATTTTTTAATTATTAGGCTTTGCAAAGTTGGACTAAGGACATGTATCAAACTTCCTTATCTAAACTCTAAGGCCAAAATCATGGGGGATGGAAAACACCCCCCCCCCCTCCCAGCCTAAATTAGACAAAAATAGCTAAGCCAGGTTAGGGTTAAAACGATAATTTTTTGGTTCATTTTCCTCATATTTTCTATTAGGACAAAAATCTTGCATAGTTTAATAATAGAAAACTTTTCAGAATACAGTTTTTAAATATTGAATCCTTCACAAGTTCACAGTATTTGTGTAGTGCCTATTTAAAGTTACAAACAGGTATATAAAAACGAATCAAGTAATTGCTCCTTACAACCTGAAAGCGTCCTCTATCTGTGCGTCATAGTTCCTCTCCATGATAATTCTTGACATCATGTCGAGGAGGTCGGGGAGGAGCAGGTGTCCACTACAGTGGGGGTCTATCTGTATAGTCAGGTCCTAAATATATAGGGGAGGTCATATAGTCGATAGTAAGTAGTCATGTATAGGAGGTCCTTTCAGGGGTTCAGATTTGACAATTTTTTAAGGTTTTGTCACACATGGGGATTTGATTTAACACTATCCTAGATACAGTTTGATGTCTGCTAATTGTTCCAGTTGTGCACTGCCCTATAGGGGATGGACTTATTTTGGTAAATTTTTTTTAAAACCTTTAATAAAACTTCCAACTTAAAAACTAGGAGAGAATCGTTAAATCGTTAAATCAGAATGTGGGATTATTATAATTTTTAAAAAAAATCTTAACAAAATAAACCTGTAATTCTTCTTTGGTTGGATTTATCCCGAGATACCTAAATATTTATCTTTAATAAAAGATATTGCGACATTTCTTCAAATCTAAAACGTTTGCTCAATTAACATTTTATCACAAAAATACCATTTATTTCTACATCATTATCTTAAAGGATGAGACTTCAGAAAAAACTGTTCAGAGTTTAATCAATCTATTTATATAATTCTATAGTTCCCTATGGCCTTTTGTCAAATCATTTAATATATCTTTATATAGAAGACTTTATTTTTACCAAAGAGCCATTTATGCCTTTAGTAGATCGTCAAAATTAAAGAGTTTGATAGTTTAAGAAGACAGGTTGTTATGTGTTCGATTAAATAAATTTTAAAAAACATTTGAAAAATATTTCATTGGTTGGAAAAATTTATTTTCAATTGAAAAATTACTTTTCCGCGTTTTTAAAAGTTTATTAAATTTTATTCAACGAGGCCTTATTACAAATTTATTTAAAGGCGATATTTTACTATAGTCTTCAATTGAACCGCTTAAAATCTCGCAATGTAAACTTCTGTTTGAATAATAAAATTTGAAATGACATTATCTAAAAGGACTTGGTTGCAGCATGGTCTGAATCTGATTTATCTAAACCTGAGAAGGTTGCCTAGTTCCTTGGTTGTAACATGTCCTGATTTATCTATACCTGAGAAGGTTGCCTAGTTCCTTGGTTGCAACATGTCCTGATTTGTCAGGATCAAAACTGTTGAATGCTTCCTGACAAAGTAAAATTGTATGCTAGACTTGTAAACATTTTTTAAACTAATCACGAGGAACATTTTGATCTCTTTTAAGGGATTCATGATAATGCAAGAGTTGAAATCGCTCTGTTTTTGAATGGTCAATAATAATTGCAACCTCAAGTTTAATTGCACTGATTAAATGTTAACCTTTTTTAAAAAATTGTAAAAATAGCATATATGCCTGTACAAATAGTATATTTGCCTGAAATTCCAGAATATGATCTTCGTTTAAATTTCTTTCATTATTGCTCATTTTTATCCTAAATATAATATATCAAATAAGTTGTATAGCCGGAAAAAACTTTGTTTGGTATACAAAAATTCTTAGGTTGTGGACCCTAAAAATTCAAGGGATCCTTGATTTGAATCGTAAAAATAGCAAAAAGAAAGATATATAGTCTTTTTTTCTGTCCCACAAAGATTTCATTCATTGTCGTAAATTTAAAAACAAAATAATGGAAAAAGAAGACGACTAAAACTTTATTTAAGTAATTTCTCTTGTTTCAGAATTAAAAAAAAAAATTCGGGTGATATTATGTTTTTTTCTTCGAATTTCTCTTTTCGCATTGTAAAGGGTAGCGAGAAAATCCCTTGAAAATCCCTTGAATGACAAGCACAGGTATAAATATTGAAACGATATTGATGGTAGACAGGATTTAACTGCGTCTGTCAGGGTCAGAGTGTGCTGACCCGGCAGATATGCGTGAAAAATCTTGAAAAATGCTGATAAGTTTATTTTTTAATGTATTAAATTAACGGACATTAAATGGCAACGTTGCAAGAATATTGAACAGTAAATTTATTAAAGTCAAATAGTACTATTTTATACATTTTAACATTTAAAAAGTTTCCAGGAAAAAAAGTGTAACCTTAACCTTTTTGGAGAAGTTTATAATTCGGGTGATGCTTATATATACCCTCAAACCCCTCCCTCCCTTCCTCCACTCTTCTCGTGGGATGGTTGTGCCCCCCCCCATCCTATCCCTTCCTTCCTCCCCTCTTCTCGGGTGATGCTTATTATGGCCATCAAATCCCTCTTCCTCTGCTCTTCCTGGGGATGTGCAAATACAGTGTATATGGCCCCCCATCCCCTCCCTTCCTTCCTCCACTTTTTAATAAAAAGCATATCCATACCGAACTCGAATTCCATTTCCAGAAATTACATACGTAAAAGAAATAAAATATTTAATGAATTTTGAAGGGAAAATCTTTACATCGAAGAATGTTGCATAATTATGTTTAATGATGACTAGTTTGGGAACCCAGCTTGGTCCGGAAACTAAGTTTGTCCTATAAAAGCCAACTTACTCAATTAAGAAACTTAAAATCGCTCTATCGAGTTACCCAATCAAAATTTGAGGCATATCTGTCAAGGGGTTCGAAAGCTATAATGCATCCAAACAAAAAAATTTAGATTACAACTTTATATACATCGATACATAGATTGATATTCATATTTGATAGTCAACAAAAATTATTTTTGATCTTCTAACGCCTAATTGATTTTTTTGTATGATCTTCCAATATAAAATTTTTTAATTTGAAATACAATATAATTGGTAAATAAACCCCTGAACATGTTAATCCTGAATACTTTATGTGTTGGCTCAACTTTATATCTACAAATATTGCAACTGATTGCAACATGGTGAAGCATGTTGCAATATTGAACTTAGAGCTCCGCTGATATAATAAACACTCTGGCAATAATTTTATATAGGCCTAGCATTGTATGCCTAGGCCTCTTTAAGGCAAATACATTGCAACATGGCATGTTGCAATATGCTTTCCTTATTAAATCCTTCAGTAAATTGAAAGGAGGAGGGAGGCAATGATTATAAAAAAAAGAATAATTATTCAAAATTCATATTTATTTCTAACAATTTTGGAAAATTAACCAAATTAATTGATCCGTTCTAAACACCTATACCATATATAAAATATTATCAAATATATTTTAGTCTATATATTTGTTGCGTCAGAGACCCTAGTTCTTTAGTCATAAACTATACACATGCATTATACAATATACAATATTTGTTCTTCCACTACATACCTCTACTACCGTGCCGTGGTGGTTCTAGCTCGGTACCGGCACGGACAGAACAATTCTGCTTCCATAGTGATTCAGTGAAAGTCAGAGGGTTTATACACTGACAGGCAGGAGAAACCAGTCCTTTATTGTCAATAACTTGTGAATTATAAGGCTAAAAACAAATAACCATTGCTTTACTAAAATATATCACCAAGTGATACCTTGTGTTAGTACTCAGAGGTTTTTATTGNGGGGGGTAGCGCTGTGGGGCCATCACGCCATGGGGAACCTAAAAAACCACCTCCAAGTCACAAAACTTTCTGAATAACTTGAGAACATTTTACCTATGTCTATTAAATTTTAAAACATGTAGAGCGTTTTCATCGGGAAAAGTAGATTTTAAAATGTTTTCAACGGAATGTTGTATTTGCGAGCCCTATTTAAAAATAGCCTTTTACATTTTTATTTTTGTTTATTATGCACCAATACAAATAGTTTAGAAAAAAAGATTTAATATTTAAAAAGAATATTTTGATGTTTTAATTCCTTTGAATTCAGTCATAAAGTTTCTTATGTATAATTAATGGATTCTTAATCGTTAATTGGAGAATAAGGGCTCAGAGGGGATGGCAAACTCTGCGGCTCGAAAGTTGGAGCTACTTTGGCTGGGCTCACAGCGTCCGGGCATCCCCTCCCTCTCACTTGTCTAAGATTACAATATTTATTCAGTATAAGCGAAAATATTCCTAACTCCCAGTCTGCCTTATTTACTCTGATAAGAAACAAGTAATATACAGTGCCGCCTAACGTAAAACTTTAATAGAAAAAATTTATTAAAACCTTTTGAGGAAGGGGGGGGGGGTGAATTGAGAATATAATTACACTGTGCAATTTAAGATCTTGTGTTTCGGCTAATTAGTTCTGTCAATTAAGGTATCTTTGCGCCACAGACTTCACAGACTGCTTATCTCCTTTCACAGGGTGGGCTACGTAGGCCTAAGTTGACCCAGCACAACATGCTACTTTTTTACGATAGGTTTTAGAGTGCCATCTCACGGCCACTTGTTGAACATAATACCCATTTAGGGGTTAAGTTTTACAACTTTTCAAAAAATGCTCCAATTTTAAACTTGAAACATAACATTTATGAATTCAGTATTTTTTTTGAAGATTTTGTGTTTCGTATCCAAAGGATTCTTAAATATCCCTGAATACAGATGTTTGCTGATTGGTCGTGTACAGTACTTGTACGTGTACATGCTGTGGAAAATATCGGATATTTTAGCAGATAATCGATCACTGTAACTCTCGTATCTCTGCCCTGCGCACTTATCCACACTTTCCGTATATTTATATTCTGAGATTTTTGTGTTAATATTTTTAATCTGATGTTAATCTGCTTGATCTCAATATCCAGTTTTGGCTCTTTTAAAGAGCATCAATGTTTAATCCCTCAATAAAAGTTATCTCTGCAGGGTATGACCAGAATGTTTTTGAAAAAATAAGCAGTTATAAGCTAAAATCCCTTTCGCCCCCCCCCCCTTTTAAAAACACACGCGCTACACAGGGATACTGTAATTTTGGGGGTTCTTAAACAAAAAAAATAGCTAGTGTTAAAGATATCCTAAAATTCCAGAGAATGACGGATATAAGTAAAAGAAGGGAAGATGGAGAAATGGAAGTGGATGAAAAGGATGATGATGATACATGTATGGATGTAGAAAATGGTTCTAAAGGAGGGGAGAAGATACGGGGAGAGAATAACTGTTTTGCGTATCTGAGAAACGAGAGCAGTGCTGTGGACTTCTTCTTCAACGTAGTCCCCAGCAGTACAAAGGAAGAAGTTCACAAGTATCTAGGTAAATTTAGGGTGTAATTAAGCATAACATAATAAACACATTTTTGTAAATACAATGATATCATTCTAGAGGTCGAATCTTGTGTGGAATTGTTAATCTTGAATGCTTGATCTCGAAGTCCAATGTGGTCACTTTTAATGAGAACATAAATTATTGATCACTTGGGGTAAATTATTTGGAAAAATTATAGTGCACAATTATAGTGCATTATAGTACAGTACATTACAGTACAGTACAGTACTGCACAAAAAGTGTGCTTTATGGAACCGAATAATTTTCTAGATGGTTTATTTCTAAAAAGGTTCTAAGAAGGAAGCTATAATTTACTCTTAAAATAAAACACCGTTCAAAGAATATAAATCCTTGAAAGTTCTAAGGAGAATTAGCCAAAAAATGTGATCTCTATCTTAACTGATTTTTGGGAGTTGAAACACATCTAAAGTTTGTGAATTTTGTTTGAAGAGTATGTTTTCATCTGCAAGAATAGTTTTCACTGTGAACTACAGTCACTGCTACAATGATAAAAATTTTGGATTTCTAACAACCTTTTAAACATCATGGATGCACATAATCATGAAAAAAGAGAAGCTGTCAATTGGCAGTTTACTCGTAAATTTGTAATTTGAAAAAAGCTTGGTATAGAAATCCAAACTTAAATATAAAAGTCGTCTTCATTGTATTGATATCAACGGCGAAAGCTGGTCTGAGAGTGCACTGGTAACCCTGAGAATAATATTAAAAGAAAGCTGGTCTGAGAGTGCAGTGGTAACCTTGAGAATAATATTTAGAATAAAGCTGGTCTGAGAGTGCACTGGTAACCCTGAGAATAATATTTAGAATAAAGCTGGTCTGAGAGTGCACTGGTAACCTTGATAATAATATTTAGGAGAAAGCTGGTCTGAGAGTGCACTGGTAACCTTGAGAATAATATTTAGAAGAAAGCTGATCTAAGAGTGCACTGGTAACCCTGAGAATAATATTTAGAAGAAAGCTGGTCTGAGAGTGCACTGGTAACCCTGAGAATAATATTTAACCTGGGAAATGTACGGAATGGAGGAGGGGGGAAACAAGATCGGAAAAACTTCTACAGATCTATCCTTTGGCTCTGGGAGAAAGAACCAATGGCAGGTACAACAGTATAAAGCATCATGGTAGTATTTTAATTGAATTATTGATGTAAAACCAAGCCTTAAAGGGACTGTAAGCTTCATTTTAGGTGAACCTCCGTGCCAAGATGGCAATGCCCGATTTACAACGGTACCCTTAAAACTTTACTTTAATCATAAATAAGGAGGATAAAGTCTTTTTGCTCACTCGAAAATTGTTAAATTTAAGCATAAAGCAAAAAATTCACAAATACAGAGAATCCACAAATGATATTCGAAAACCAAAGAATCCACAAATGATATTCGAAAACCAAAACATTAATATCGAAATTATACTTGATCAGACAAAGCTTCTAAAAGGAACGTTGTAAATCTGACATGCTACAGCCCCCTTTTTTTAAGAAGACTCTTTCTTTTTTGTGTACACTGTGTTTTTGAGAGTTGGTTCGTAACAAAAAGCAAAATAATGTTTGTTTAGTGATCTTGAACGTAAGAAATATCCCTGAACATGCCTCCCACAAGTGTTTGTTGAACCTTCTTATGTACATTGTACATGAAGACCAGGATACCCCCTATTCACTACAGAATCAGCTGCAAGGGGTGGAGGACCATGCTAAACGAAGAAGGAAATCTGGGTAAATTGGAACAGACAAAGGAATTGTGTCTTTACCACAAACTCAAACTGTCCAACCCCTTTTTTCCTTGCAATCTGATGGTGTAAACTTTAGATGTTTCAAACTTAATTTTTTTTTTGCAACAAAACTTATAGTTTAAAATATCTAAGTTCCACGGAATTTTGTTGTAAAGATATATGGATTAGAAAATCAGTGATAGTGGCAAAAAAATAACAATTCCTTTTTAAGCTAATGTTGATTTTTAGTTCATTCGTCTTGAATGGATGAAATTTAATAAGAATGTAATTTCTTTTTGTAATTTTAAAAACAAAAGCACTGAAATATTGCAGAAAAATATGTAAGAAAAACACAAGAAATCTATTTTATTACAAAATCTTAATATTTTTCTTATTTTAGGAGAAAACAGGATTTGACATTTAGTAAGATGCCGTTAAAGGAGGAAAGGATGATGAAGTTTGCTAAACAGGAAGGGTTTGATTCGTTTAAGGAGCTGAGAACAGAAAGGGGTGACGATGAGATAGAGAAAATGGTAAAGAAGAGAAAAACTGATGTTAGATGTCTCACAAAATGGAAAACCCCGGAGATTTCCCAAAAATACCGTTCCTTCTGCCAGGAACTCGACTCTATCGCTAAGAAGGATGAGTTGTTAAACCTGAAAGCAGAAAAGAAAAAGATTGCTGGTATAATAAAGGAACGAAGGAAGAACCCTCAAATCCAGGCCCTGTATGAAGCGGTTGTTCACTGTATTTCTGACGGATTAGTGAAGGAGCATGATGATCTACGTAAGAAAAAAAGTGTTGGAGGTCTCTATGGAAAATGGGCACCAAACCAAAGGGGAATGCACAACAAAGCAACATGGATTGCCGCTGACCTGATCAATCATGTGCTGCCTAGGCTTGGTATGAGCCTGGATAACAGTGGGCAGAAGTATCAGAAGCTTCTGTCTGAAATCCGCGAAGCAAGTCAGGTCCCAGAACATTTTACTGGGTCCAAGAGGTTTGGAGAGGTTAATTACGATCGAATGGCGTCAAGATGTCGGTTGCTTTGGGGTCGGAAAGTGTTTCAGAAACATGACCAGAAGAGGTATGATAAATATCTGGAGAAATCTGCTGTAACTGCTCTTACTGATAAAAAGTCTAAAGACGGTGTGAAGACTGGAGCTCTGCTCCCCCATGAACTGGTGGATAAGGTTTCTCAGCTTACTAAGAGATCCGAGAACTATAAACAGGCGACCCTGGAGATAAACCTGCAGTGGTGGGGTTTAATTAAATCCACCAGAGAAGCTATTGAGGCGGGTGAGGGTATTGGTAACTGCCTACCTATGTGTGATGTATCAGGATCTATGGCTGGAACACCCATGAGTGTAGCTATAGCACTGTCAATGCTTCTTGCTGAATCCCTCCCTAGAGATTCTCCTCTTCATGGTAAAATAATGACCTTTCATTCACGACCATCTCTCTGTACTCTTAAGAATGTTCCAGATTATGATATGGTGATAGATAAATCCAACCTAGAGGACTTAGACGGTATACTCAAGAGTCTTGGAGACTTTGGTGCTAGAGTGTCTGATGTCCGAGGATATGATTGGGGTGGGTCTACCAATATAGAAGCAGCTTTTGATCTACTTCTTCAAATAGCAAGGACATTTAAGCTTTCTAGCAGCTATGTTGAAAACATGTGTCTTGTCATATTCTCTGATATGGAGTTTGATGAAGCTATAGGCAGGGGAACTGAAGCAACCATGTACGAGCATATACAACAAAAGTTTGAAAAGTTTGGTTATCAAATCATACCCCGGACAGTGTTCTGGAATCTAAGAGCAAGTGTCTCCCAGCCTGTTCAGAGCGCTAAACATGACCGGGTCGCACTTCTCTCAGGGTTTTCCTCGGGGCTGCTGAAGAGTTTCCTGAAAGGGGATTGGACTGATTTTACTCCGATAGGTCAGATGATTGTTGCACTGAGAGGGCCTTTGTATGATAAACTAGTTCTCCCGGATATGGCAATTCAGTGAAAAGAGAGAAAATAAAGGCTACTAAAATTTTTGGGAATAAGATAATCCAACCGCAATAGATTTCGATAATGGAAGAGGATTAATCAAGTGGATCCACAACGTGCCATCCCGCCGGTTGGGCAGCTTAGTGCTACAGCAGACTCATTTTAGGATCCATTGCGGGTGGATTTTCAAAAAAAATCTTTCACAAGAAAAATCATCATAAATTCTTTTTTAGACCTTAAAGAAAAAATTGTAATATTCTTAGTCCCATAAAATGTGTTGATTTTCTTTAATTGAATCGCACACTATAACAACATAATTTTTAATTTAATATACTAGTAAATCTTTCCAGTTTCAATTTCCGCAACTGATGAAAATAATCACTTACACTGATTACTTTACTTTTTTAACATATCTGTAATATACAACTTTAATTATTGTTAAACTTAATTAATTATAAGATTAATTCTGATTTATACAGTGGTATCTATGAAATTATCGTTCTGGTTACCACTGTTCTTGTGTGAAATATGATGAATAAATTGATTTGAATTTAAAGATTTTCGAACTTTTTTAACTGTGCAAGGTATTAACTGTAAGTAAATTTATTTTCAAGAGTTTAAAAATTTGTGGCGCTTCCTGACCCCTATTTCATCTTCTGATTAAATCCGGTGTGAACTTCTTTTTATAACGATGAAAGGGACTTTACAGTGTACACACAACTTGTGACCCCTTATTTACAGAGTGGCATTCCATATCAATCTCTATCTGAGTAAAAGATCAAATATTGTATTTTTCCTTGAACATTGTTATATTCTCACACCTTCCTTCATTGGCTCCGCAAAATGAATCTGTAGGTCACTTTTATTGAGAAACTGCAATTCAAACTAATAAAAAGAATAAAAAACATGAATATTTTATTTCATATTTTACGTGCATACTGTCGTACAATTATGGTTTTCAAAAAAAATGGCGGTTTCAGATTTGATTATCGATTTTAAAACTTGCAAAATTGCGTATTGTAAACCCACCCAGCTAGTTCATTCAACCCAAGCTAAATTGTATCATGAGTTGAGTAACTGGACAAACAAATAGTATTGATTGTATTTAACCCGTTACTACTGGAGCTGGTATCAACGGCCAGAGGAAATTTCCAGGGTAGCAAGGTTCAAATCCTGGGAATCCTTATCAGGGGAACACGGATAACGGTGCTTTCGTCGGAAGAGAAAGCAATCTGAACGTCCATTTTGTCCCCGAGAAAAGGGTTAGTCTTGATGAAGGAGGAGAAGAGAGCGGTCGATCACAGCTCCAGTAGCTCCGAGAGGAGAATTAGATCCATCTATGATTCCAGGATTGACTTCGGTTGATCCTCAGTTTGTATTTTAATAATAATGTAAAATAAATGTCTGTGCAAAGTTAGTGCTTTAATCGATTCCATCTGGCTTGTTATATTGAGTTTCTCTTTGTAAAGTTGCCTTTATTCAGTTCTTTATACATGGGTTTCTATTAAGTTTATAGTATTATAAAATGTAAAAATTAATATTTTACTAACAAAATATGATTAGGATTATTTTATTATTATTATTTGATCATATCTATATACAATATTATAAAAACGAATTATGAAATTATAAAAATAGAATAATTATCATTGTCAACATTATATCAAAAACAAAACATTCAGTTTTGAATTAGGATGTAAAAGGCGAAATAAACTATTTATAAGATGCTTAAATTTCATTTTAAATTTGCTTGAACAGTATTGAACAGTATTGATCATTATTTAACAGCATTGAACAGTATTGAACAGTATTGAACAGTATTGAACAGTATATTGAACAGTATTGAGCAGTATTGAACAGTATTGAACAGTATCGAACACAATTAATATTCAATGTATATCTATATACAACACTGACTGTCATAGTTATATGTCTCTTTTGCTTCAAAAGCTTTAATGTAGCTAGTGAACCTCAATCTCTAAAAACATATGAACAATATGTTCGTGAAACCTCTTTAAGGAGACGTTTGAAACCAGCAAAGGTATTTATTGAAAAAACTCCAAATTGGGATTAAAATAATTTCTTTCAGTGCTAACCAGATAGCAATGGAAGAGGAAGACGACATTATGGCAATACTGAAGTATATTTGATGTTGTTACGAAACAAATACTTTCACTAGACACTTATTAGATCACTGATTTAGTGAACCTTGTCTCTCTCCACAATTAATGTTTAGTTAAAACTTGATTATAAAAGTCGTCTTCCTATTTCAGAGTTATCTGTATATAGAGTAAAGAAACATCTACAGGGTTTGAACGATTTCAAGTTTTCTTCTGAAATCCATTTTGTTGATCACTCTGGGGTCTCGTCTTCGTAATGTATCCAATAGTTCTCTCATTTCTCTGCAAATTAAAGTCATGATTTTTTACCAAATGTCTTCTTCCATAACTTTCATAACTTGTGGAAAAAGGGAGGAAAATTTTTAAGATTATAATTCTAAAAAGCTTTCTTTTTAATTAAACATTAAAAAATGTCAACTTTTTTAATGATCATTTATTTAAGACCAAGAAACGATGACGAGAAAGTCGTCTTTTTTCTCTTTGAACAGAAAACAATATTTTAATATTTTTTATTGACAAACTTAGCGAGTCCTTTTTTTAAAAAGTTTAACCAACATGATATACATTTATAATTTTAAACTAGTTTTTTTTGCATTGTTACTAAAACAAAAAATCCGTGTGACAATTTTTAAATTTTTAATACAGGATTTTCTACAAAGGATGAGGATTAAACGACGACATAAAACTCTTTAAATGAGATAATCCGAAGGTTGGATGATTTCTTCTCTTTTACAGATAAACAAAAAAAATCAATAAAAAATCCCGACAACAGCTGCAGGGAACCATTTATATACATAGAGAATAGAATATATAGAGAGGAATTAAAAGAATCTCTCGGTATGAATTTTTTCAGTCCCTTTCAGCCTGAAAGGGAGTTCAAAGTGTACAAATCATGTAAATGTTCACAAATTATATGCAGTAGAGTACATAAATACAGTATGTTCCCTAGACTATTCATTTCAATTTCGAAATTTTTAAAGCTGTTAAATAAACTTTGTAATGAATTAGGTGAATAAAAACATCATTTGATTTATATTTATAACGGAAAATCATCGTTTGTACAGTGGAAGGCATAGAGTCTATGTGAAATGATCATTGGTCAATTATGAAACCAGCCTATTTCATAATTTGGTTTTCTTTTAACAATAATTTTAGATTTTCTATAAAATGATATTCCAGGGCCCAACAGGTTATATAGCATAAATATGTGAAGTACACCTGCAGTATGGAAACAGTACAACAAAATGGCCGTTTTACACTTTTTTCTAGTAAATTCCTCTCTATATATTCTATTCTCTATGTTTATATATTAGTAAGTATGTACGCTTTATGTATTCAAAGACCAACAACAAACAAATCCAGACAACATGGAACTATTTGTGTAAGAAAACAATTAAAACATTAACCATGAGAATATTGTATACCTTGCAGTAGAAGGTAGATTCAGGTTAGATCCTTCTTCTTCTCTCATTATCACCTTCACAAAAACGTAAATTTTGTAAATTAAAAGAATTGAGTTATTGCCACAAACTGAGATTTTTTCATCCCTATATCTTTGCAACCCTTTTTCGGAGTCATTAGATGTTTAAAACTATGAGTAATGTTAAATTGAATAATCTAAGTTTAAAATATAAAATAACTATTAAATTTTTGTTTCTTAAAGAAGTGCGTCAAGCTGAAGCACCCCCCGGTACCCTGCAACATTTTTGGAATTAGAAAATAACATGAGAAAAACACCCTTTTACTTTTATTATTGGATTACCTGCTTTACATAGGAAGGAATATGTTTGCAATGCTCTGCAACTTCCATCCTTCGCACTCTCATAGGTTCATCTCCAGCCATCCTTCTCATCCTCATATGTTCATCTCCATCCTTCCTTCTTATCCGCATTTGTCCTTCATCACCAATTCGTTGTCCATGATCTGAATTCTCACTCCTGATATTTCTTATTGGCGGTGAGTTGTCAATCCTAATGGTCCTCATTGTTTCAGTATTGTCTATCCTATTTATTCTCATTGGTTCAATTTCATCCAATCTTCTGACGTTCACGAGATCGGTTGATTCTATCTTTTTACTTCTCTCTCCGGAGCTCTTAAATACCAAGGTTTGAATTATTTGTTTCTTTAAAGGAACAGTCGACGTGACCTTTTTTTATTTGTTTGAGGCCTGATTTACCACTTCTTGTCTGTTTGATATAAAAATAATGAAGTTGTCCATGTTTATCATTTATGAAACTTAATAACTTTCAATTATAGTTCTCTATTAGAGTAGTTTTATGCTTTAGAGAAAAAAAGGAAAGTGTCAGAATTCGACTATTTAAAATGGAAAAACAACGTTTTTCTTCATTTTTACCCAGAGAAAGGTGAGAGAGGTAAAACTGTGAATCGCAGGCCTTATAATTCTTTAAAAGAGGGGATAACCTCAAATTACGTAAAAAGCTCCTTCTATTGATAGCAAATAATATTACAAAGCTATAGTTGTTAGAATTATAATATTAGAATTAGAAATGTTTTTTTTTCATGTGATAGAAATCTTTTTGCAACAAAATTACAAAGGAACTGAGTTTTTGGCACCAACTCAAATTTGCTAAAAAACCCTATTTATCTGCAACTGGATCGTGTAGACCTTTGATATTTTAAACTTTGATTATTTGATCTAACGGGATTCATAGTTTAAAATATTAAAAATCAACCACATTGGGTTGCAAAGTTATAGGGATAGGACAATTTAAGTTTGTGGCAAAGACTCAATTCTTTTGGAATCTAAGAAAATATAAGAGTTTACCTGAAGTGGGTGTTTAAGCTTGTTTAATGTTGATTCTACAGATGATATTCCAGATTTATTACTGGGTTTACCCTGGCTCATATGTAGGCTGTCTGGCCCAATGTACATTTTAACCTCGCTCAGGCTCTTACCCCTAAACATAGAGATAATTCTTAATATTTTAGGTGGGTATTTTTGAATGAATTGTTGAATTAGTTATAGCTAGTTAAACTACTTCTTCAACCTTTAACCAGTAATTTAATTAGCCATATGGTTAATCTACTCAACTCAATTTATCTATAAAGGAATTAAGTATTTGCCACAGCTCAAGTTTTCTAATTTCGATATCTTTGCAACCTAATCGTGTAACAGAATTTGTAGTTGAAAATTTCTAGGGTCTAAAACATTGTGTTACAAAGATATATGGATAAGAAAATCAGAGTTGGAGGCAAAGATGCAAGCGTGAAGACAACATATAAAATTGACAAAAACTGCAATTAGGATTTTTGACTTTTATTGCCGACTATGAATTGCTTAATTTTATCCTTAGTTAATGACAAAACTTTGGTGTTTCAAGCTTCAAAAAAAATATAATGGAAAAGGGTTTATTTAAATGTATTGAACGGAGAATATAAAAAGAAATTTGAAATTAATTGAAATTTAAGGGATTCTTGTAAGCATTTAGTTTAACAGGAGGGTTTACCTGGATGAGTTGGATAGAAGACGACGACTTGGATCTTTCTCCCAATTCTCATCTTCCTAAATATTAGAAATAGATAGATATTTAATCTTAAACCATAAAAAAATATTTGGTTTCATGTTTTTTTATTGGAAGAATTAGAATAAAGTATAAAGGTAAAAAAGAAGAATCTTTGTAACTATTTAGCGTTGGTCCCCTTCCAATATTTATCCAATAAAGTATAATTTAAATCATCTTGGTTGAAATCTATATATTTACTTTGCTTGTTTGTCTGTTTGTTTGTATCCAATAAAAGTCAAAACGGCTGAACCAATTGGACCCAAATTTACTGTGGGACCTCACATGACCCCAGGGAAGGTTTATTGATGATCAAGATTTTAAAAATCGACCAAGCTAATTTACGCTTGATTCACTTCTAAGAGAGAGAAGATGGGTTTGGAGGCCATGCATTTAGAGCCTGCGCTAGAAACTTTCAAGGCGGTTCTGATTCTTGATAACAACGGTACAAGAATTCTTGCAAAATATTATGACAGCTCAGTTCTGAGTACTCCACAGGAACAGAACAAATTTAAGAAGAATTTGTTCGGTAAAACGCATAAGGCAAACAGTGAGATTATTATGTACGAGGGGATGACTTGTCTATACAAGAATAATGTTGATCTTTTCTTCTATATTATTGGATCAGTACATGAGAATGAGCTTGTACTGATGTATGTTCTTCTATATTATTGGATCAGTACATGAGAATGAGAATAAATCTGCAAGGCAATTTAAAAAAGAAAAAAAACACAAATTTTAGTACAAATTCATCATTATAAAAAAATGTTCTGATAATTTCAAGGATTTCTAAGAAGAATTATTTCTATCTTGGCAAGTCTTAGAGAATTAGAAAAGCTAAATTAGATAAACTAAATTAGATAAACTAAATTAGATAAACTAAATTGAAAAAACTAAATTAGAAAACTAAATTAGATAAACTAAATTAGAAAAACTAAATTAGATAAACTAAATTAGAAAAACTAAATTAGATAAACTAAATTAGAAAACTAAATTAGATAAATTAAATTAGAAAAATAAATTAGAAAAACTAAATTAGATAAACTAAATTAGAAAAACTAAATTAGATAAACTAAATTAGAAAAACTAAATTAGATAAACTAAATTAGAAAACTAAATTAGATAAACTAAATTAGAAAAACTAAATTAGATAAACTAAATTAGAAAAACTAAATTAGATAAACTAAATTAGAAAACTAAATTAGATAAACTAAATTAGAAAAACTAAATTAGATAAACTAAATTAGAAAAACTAAATTAGATAAACTAAATTAGAAAAACTAAATTAGATAAACTAAATTAGAAAAACTAAATTAGATAAACTAAATTAGAAAACTAAATTAGAAAAACTAAATCAGAAAAACTAAATTAGAAAACTAAATTAGATAAACTAAATTAGATAAACTAAATTAGATAAACTAAATTAGATAAACTAAATTAGATAAACTAAATTAGAAAACTAAATTAGATGAACTAAATTAGATAAACTAAATTAGATAAACTAAATTAGAAAAACTAAATTAGATAAACTAAATTAGAAAACTAAATTAGATGAACTAAATTAGATAAACTAAATTAGATAAACTAAATTAGAAAAACTAAATTAGAAAACTAAATTAGATAAGCTAAATTAGAAAACTAAATTAGATAAACTAAATTAAAAAACTAAATTAGAAAAACTAAATTAGAAAAATCAAAGGTTACCGAAAACACAGCTAATTAACCTATTTCTCATTACAGGTAGTTACTTTAATTATTGCTAAAAGCTTCTCATTAAGCCAGGCCTAATTGCACAATTTTGCAAACCTATAATAAAAGACATTTATTGAGAAATAGATTTTCATGGCATTTAAACATTTTAGTTTTTGTAAATCTATACAAAGAATACAAATATAAAGAATTTTTCATTTCAAGTTTTTCTGGTGTTTTTAAAGATAAATCTAAATTTAAGTGCTGAATCTTATCTTTTCGTTTTTGAACTGGAATACCCAGGCAAATCAAATTGTTATTAAATTGTTTATCACGTCTTTGACCTACGGTGGGACAGGAAACAAAAGAAATAATCTTGGGTCATAACTAAAAAATGAACTAGGGGGAGGCCGGTCGTGAACTCCGAGTCCGAGGAGATTGAGAAAAAAAATGATTTAAAAAATCAAAAAAAAAACGTTATTTTTTTTACTTTTTCTTGTTCCTCTGTTTAGACCAATATATTGAAATTGGAACGGGGCTCTGAACAAATTTTGAATATTTGTTTATCTGAGCATAAAATATTGAATTTAGCTGCAGTTTATCTTCTAACTAGTCGCCCCTAGCGTAAACCTTGAAATAAAATCAATCCCTCTCTTTTCTAATTCCTCTTCGACTAATGCTAATGACTTCATGTTTCCTCATTTTCAGGGTTAAACTTATAAAATGCCAAGGGGAAGGAAGGTTTACAATTGATGACGTATAACACTGCCCATTATCATAAGTATTGATTGAACAATTTTTAGACGTCTTCATTGTAAATTAGAGGTCAGCGCGCCTTCATTTTAGAGCCCATATTTATCCATTAAAGGGACCGTATATACGTGTAGCATATGTACCTTTATGAACAATACTCTTTAAATATTTGTCCAACCAAGATAGAATCCATTTGATTATTTTTTATAGTTATTTTGAATTGTGATTTCTAGTTAGAAAACCGACGATATATCTTCCATTTTATTGATTAAATCAATGGTACCGTTGCGAATTGTGGATTTTAAATAAGAATGACATAATTTCTATCTATAGGAACAATGTAGAAAATTTAACTCGCATGGTAAGACAATATTTTTTAGATAATTTGTAAGCCTTTTATGAGACAAAACTTGACTGTGTATACTGTATACTACTATACGTACTGAGTAATTGCTTAAGAACTTACGTTGAATGTTTATTTCGATTTAAAGGGAGTGACCGGCAATGTATATTAGTTGAACTGAGAATGTAGTATTATGGAGATTCATTTGGTACATATTAAAAATTTTAATGATGAATAATCACTGAGTTTGAGAACAAAGTCGATTTTCGAAATCATCCATTTGGTTGGTTACGTTTTGAGAATCGATTTTCAAAAAATTAATGAATAACGACCACAAAAAATGTAACAAAAAATTCTACAGTAATCTAATTAGTTGTTCAGGAACAGGTAGAGGAAATAAGAATTAACTCTTATCATCGAAATAAGTAATCTTATTCAGTTATTAGTTTCTGTAATGTCTCACTGTCCACACACATTTTCTGTAGATTTTCTGGAATTGTCATTGAAAAGACGACATTTGAAGAATTTTCAGAAATCTGCGAACAAATTCGTAAAGAAAAAGAAATTCAATCTAATAATGAAAAAGAAATGATTGATTTAAACATTGATTTATTGACAAATTTCTATTGAGAAATATGTTCCTAAACATCAAATTAGTGTACTGTAGAATTTTTGATACATTTTTCGTCGTCGTTATTTAATAATTTAATACTTTAAAAAATCGATTCTCAAAACGTAACAACCCAAATTAACGTCAACTTTGCGCTCAAACTCATTAATTATACATTATTAAAACGTTTTATTTGTCTCAAATGAATCATGTCTCGATCCACAATACTACATTCTCAGTTCAACTGCCATTTATTTCAGAATAAAATTCAAGATATTTGGTGGAAGATTTGAAACTTAAAATTCATTTCCTTCCCTAGTTCAAATAATATTGGGTTCTTCCCTCTATTGTTGTTTTCATAACAATTTTTCTTAAATTCATTCATTTGTTCTGCTTTTATTTCTTATTTTAAATTCCAGAATTCTCTTCTTCTTTCATTTTCGTCTTTGCACACCCTGTTTTCTTCTTTATTACTGACAGAAGCGTCTTATGGCAACTTAACAGTCCTATTGATTTAAGCGTTCTTACTGCAACTTAAGCGTCCTATCGCAACTTATTCATCCTATTGCATCTTAAGCGTCTTATTGCAACTTAACAGTCCTATTGACTTAAGCGTCCTACTACAACTTAAGCGTCCTATCGCAACTTAAGCATCCTATTGCAACTTAAGCGTCCTTTCGCAACTTAAGTGTCCTATTGCAACTTGATTGTCCTATTGACTTGAGCATACTATTGCAACTTGAGCGTCCTATTGCAACTTAAGCTTCATATTGCGATTTAAGCGTCATTTTGAAACTTAATCAACCTCTTTCAATTGAGCGTCCTATTCAAACTTAAGCGTCCTACTGAAAATTGAGCGTACTATTTAAACTTAAGCGCCCAATTGCAACTTGAGAGTCATATTAACTTGGGTGTCCTATTCATGAAACTTGAGCGTCCTAAGGAAAATTGAGCGTCCTTTTGAAACTTAAGCGTCCTATTTAAACTTGAGCGTCCTATTTAAACTTAAGTGTCCAATTGCAACGTGAGAGTCCTATCTTCTTGATCTCCTTAAATTAATCTTTAAACTAAAATTCCAGCACCTTCCTCCCACCTTTAGTGTAATCCTTCACCCTTCTCACTTCCACAAGTTAGTTCTTCATCCGGTGTATACAACTCCTACTTCCGGTCGCGGGGGTTTGAGTTATTATTCTATATTATATTGATCATTCCTTTCATTTAATATCCTGGTCTTCCGTAGCTTAATCATATGTGCTTCAGATAATTAGATCGTTAAATTTTATTATTATTATCATAATGATTAATATTAGTGGTTCGCCCAATAGTAAGGACTGTCATTAGCCTCTCTTAAAGTCTAAATCTACCCAAAAATATCTTTATGAGAAACTATACAATACATATAACATACATGCAACCAATAAACCTAGAAACCTCGACATACAAATTTGTATATATGTAAAAAACGAGAGAAATGGTTTGAGCTTATAAAGCATGTGAAATACGTTCTATTTTTAACTGTATAAAACTGTAAAACTATGGATTAGGTGGAATTGACATATTACAATCTTATGGTATTTGATGTTTTTATAAAGCGAATAGTTTCACTATAGGAACTTAAAATCAAGTCAAGAGGATCTGTTCTCTATACACGCTGAGAAAATAAGAACTCGAGGAAATAGCAACAGCAACAAACCACAAGAAGTTAAAATCTTCCAACAAAACATGTATCTAACAATTACTTCTTAGGAACAAAATTCAATGGAACAGTGTCCGAATTTAATGAATTTAAGCCGCGGCTCAAATCCTGCAAAAAAACCGGTTTCAATTGAGCGCCGGCCTTAATCTTGAAAAATTGGATGTAATTTTAAGTGGAATCAACATTATTTGCTTAAATTTAAGCCGCGGCTCAAATTCTTTAAAGTCGGCCTCAGGAATCCCAAGAAACAATATTGTATATAATATAGAAATCAGCTTGTTCCAACTTTTCTACATCAATTCTTAGAATTAATAAGGAATAAACTATACACTATGAAACAATATTGAATATAATATAGAAACCAGCTTGTTCCAACTTTTCTACACCAATTCCTAGAATTAATAAGGAACGAACTATACACCGAGGAACTGTACACCAAGGAACTATACATTATGGAACAATATTGTATATATTGTAGAAACCAACTATTCTACATTATTTCCTAGGATTAATAAGTAACGAACTATACACTGAGGAACTGTACACCAAGGAACTATACACCGAGGAACTGTATACACCAAGGAACTATACACCGAGGAACTGTATACACCAAGGAACTATACACCGAGGAACTGTACACCAAGGAACTATACACCGAGGAACTGTACACCAAGGAACTATACACCGAGAACTGTACACCAAGGAACTATACACCGAGGAACTGTATACACCAAGGAACTATACACCTAGGAACTGTATACACCAAGGAACTATACACCGAGGAACTGTATACACCAAGGAACTATACACAGAGGAACTGTACACCAAGGAAATATACACTATGAAACAATATTGTATATATTGTAGAAACCAACTATTCTACATTAATTCCTAGGATTAATAAGGAACTGTGAGGAAGATCAAGGTTAGGAGTGTACAGGAGGTCATGTGAATAAAATGAACCAAATGCCGGGTTTAAAACTAAAGTCTAGGAGTAGTTTAGTCAAATAATTCACAAAGAGATAAAGGAAACTCTAATTTTCTTATTCTTATATCTTTGTATGAATTATGAATTATGAACTCTGCTGAACTGTTAAGTTTTAAATATCAATGTTTTTTACATTTATATGTAAATATGATCGATAAAAATAGAGTTTGAGTGATTTAAAAAAAAACAAAAAATCTTCTTTATTTTAATGAATGTCGTATTTGCAAGGTTAATTTTCTCTTTGTATCTTCAAAACCATTACATACTCCAAGAGTTTAAAAAACACGGATGAAAAGGATGGGGCAGAGCCAATCATGGATTAAGACGGTTGCCAGGATTCGGACACAAAGATCTTTACATAGATAATACCGGGCTCCATGCAGGGATAATATTCAGACAGACATATATTTTTGGAGATGATTGACATGTCAAATCCATTATGTATAATTACATAATAAACACATCAAGGATACGTACACGCATATACGGCCATGTTTGTAGGGGTGAGGGGTCGTTTTTGGGTTTGTTTTTTTCAATTCAAGGTTTATTAATTTAAAGATTCTCCACAAAAGCTGTTGCTAATATTTCAATCATGGCTTTTGAATTTTGAAGGAAAAATCGGGTCGGGATTAGGTACAGATGAATAATTCACTGAGATTTAGACAACTCTGAAAGTTACTCAGCAAATATTCAGACTGCCTGAACTTTAAAGTGCCGCTACGGCTGCCTCACCAACTTATACATTTTCGTAGCCTTAGACATATACATTAAAAAAAATGCAACACTCTTGCTTATAGTTTTAGTTTAAAATGAGTAATTGGCAAAATACTAGTCAATGTTTGCGTGAAAGCCTGCTTGAGTTGTTTAATATATGTAAGCAAGCAAAAGCATAAATCTAAATTGATGTGTTGACGTGTATGTATGATGTTAAACAAAAGTAATATTAAATGGTGAAGATATTTTATAGATTAATAGAAAGAAATTACATGTAAAAAAAGTACGTAGTGCATTTATCACGCGAAATGTATTAGAACTAGAATTATGCTCTTATCTTCTTGAACATTTGCAATGTATCACTGAAAGAAACGTTTAAATATGAATCACGTTTAAGATCTGAATTTTAAGGTTGAAAATTTGGTTCAAAGTGATTACCTACTGACCACACTGGACATTTGACTAACCATGATAAACATATCGTCCTTTTGCTATTCTATTTTGTATACAGTGAGAACCAGGAAACAGGTAAATTCTTCGTCTTTTTTTAAAGTATTTTGTAATTCGCAACTAAACTATTTAAAAAAAAACATGTTTAGAGATATAAGTTGTAAACTGCAAATTAAACAAATCTTTTGCGAAATTTCTTGAGTTTAGTGAAGAAGAAAGACGACATATATTTGGCAGTTTTCTGGATGTAACTACGTAAATAAACGAGATAATTTCTGGTAAAATAAGTTCTGAGAAAACGCGTATAGTACTTGATACAAAAACAAACCTTGGTTTAGAAAAAGAACAATTGATGATAAAATTTGAAAATTTGATAGTATCAAGGAAGTTCTAAATCTTGTATAACAGGTGTCCCAATAAACATGAAAATAACATGATGAGTTTTCTTGTATACCAGGTGTCCCAATAAACATGAAAATAACATGATGAGTTTTATCAAATAGAGTTTACAGCACATGTTTGTCGATTTTGTTATTGTTGATTTAATAGCATCATTGGACGCTAACCTGTATTTTTTTGGTATTCCCGCTTTAAAATATCCTGTAAGTGAATGATAATTCACGCTACACGAACCTTCATAAACGTTTACATCCAAACCCTCTGAATCATGTAAGAGAACGTTTAAAAACATCTCTAAATATATATTCATGGTCCGTGGATAGTAAAAAGTAGAGATTGCTTAAATGTTTCGTTCTGTTGGTTGGATAATTATTTTGATACTTATTATTTCCAAAAGTAAGAAAATTTTGTCCAGTTTTATAAATAATGACACCTTTTGAATACCTTTGTTTTTTGAAAAGTTTTCCATTAAAAACCAGATGACCCTTAAATTGTATTACATGGGGTTTTCGTCTTACAATTTAACGAAATGAAAGCATTTGGTAAAAAGCTGTTTTATATTTTTCTTGTTTGAAAATTGTTTTTTGTTTTTGTTTTTCAAGAAAAGGGATTGGTGAGATTTCCTGCGAATATATATACAAAGTGCAATAAATAATTTCAGGGGAAGAAAGTTCCAAACCGCAGTTTTTATCAATAACTAAGGATTTTTCTCTCTAAATTTTATAAAAGAAATTATATAAAGTATAATTGGAGTTCCGTCATGTTTTTTTAATTGTTGAAAATAGTTTGACCAGGACGACACAAAAACGTTGATTATTATTTTGAACATAAGTACGATTTTGAACTTGCGTCCCCTGAATTATATTATACCTGTTGATGAATAACAAGGGTTTTTGTAAGATGAAGATTTAGGCAGGACTGAAACCTTCTCATCAAGGGTATATCTTCCATCATTATCTAAATATACGACGTTAAATTTTTTCTTCATATTTCTGTTAAAAAGGACTGTAGATGTAATTTCAAGTGCCCTCCAATTATAGGTTGCAATGTCCGATTGACAATGCTTTATGTGTGCAAGTATTCGTTAGATATCTTGTTTCTATCTCTTTTTGGAAACTAATTTAATTGTGGTTTCTCTACAAAAATAACTTAAACATTCCTACTGCAGAAATTTTCAGAATTCAACACTTTTTCAGTTATAAATACAACAATATTTTTTAAAGTTTTAAAGGTACCTTTTTAAATCGGGTACACAGTCCTCTCTAACTTGAGGGTTACTTAAAATGACAACGAAGCGACTGTCCCTTCAATACTCTCAAACAAAATAGAATCAATGGAAACTCAGGAATAACATTTTATCGATAACTTTTATCTCTGTTATTTATTTTGAATCTATCCAGGGTTTCCCACTAAGAATGAAACTTTATGACGACCTAAAACTCTAGAAACACCTTAATATAGTTTAAGAGTGAAATACTGAAAAATTTGGTGAATTGAGAAACAAGTTTACAACTGCATGGGAACATATAGTTTAGAAAATAAATATAAAAAAAACAACAAAAATATAGATTTTTAGTTTAAAGCAAAAATATGAAGAAAAAAAACCTGAGGCTGAATAAAAAAAAATTTGACCCGCGGTTTAAATTTGAGACGCGCGGCTTAAATATGGTTGGTTCCACATAAAAGTGTCTTAAATGTTTCAAGATTTAAGCCGGCGCACAATTGAAACCAGGTTTGTGTAGTTGAGACCCGGCTCAAACTCATTGATATGTCCCATCTATGGAATGTCTTATGTCGTTTCTATGAAATGCTCTTTCAATGAAATGTCCTATCTAAAATTAAATAATCTTTAAGAGAACTGACCCAACACCACAAAAATTAAGTTTAATTAAAATTTCGTTGACCCAGTCTCTGTAATAAAAATAAAAATCTTACTTGTTCCTTTACTTCTGTTAATTTTTAGCACATTTGATCACAGATAAGATAAAATTAATCTCATTGTATAAACTTCTCACGGTTACGTTCAGTCACCTAGTTGCGTAACAGTGTGTATTGTTTGAGCGCCCAATATTAACTGCGTCAAACTTGGGGGGTTCATAAGCGTAGAAGCGTACGTATATACTTATATACATAATATAAATGTGCGTATACGCTCAGTATATTTTAACATTCCTCTATCGTGTTCACGAATGAAAATATTTGGAATCGGAATCCATTTAAATATTATTAATTATCTCTAGAACCGGAGTTAATCAGGATCAGAGAAGGGAGTATCATGATTTCTTAAATATGGTTCATCGCCTTGGTTTTTTTAAGATGGTACCAATAAACATGAGAATTTAGAAGTTCTTTGATATTGAAGTTTTGATAAAGTCTTATAGTCTTTATCTTACGAGCTTTCCAAAAAATATTGTCTAAAGTCTTTGCATATAAACGATTGATAGGAGATATATTCAATATTTAAGACTTTAAAGTCGCCCAAAAAAGTCGAGTTCAGTAACGACTCGAAGACTTTTAAGAAATTCTCGATCCCAGGGTACTAGAAACTTCAGTGGAAACGTCGACCTAATTCGGAGATGTTCTCGATATAATCTCCTGAGATAGATTCTCTATTGAGATTTGAGAAACTCCCAGAATTTACAGGGGACATTCTCTTATTCTCATTCTTTGTGGGAAATTCACAGTTTATTTCCAGAGAAAGATTCTTCATAACCAATTCTTGAGAATATATTGGGAACAAGATTCTTCATAACAAATTCCTGAGAATATATTGGGAACAGGATTCTTCAAAACCAATTCCTGAGAATATATTTGTAACAAGATTCTTCATAACCAATTCCTGAGAATATATTTGTAACAAGATTCTTAAGAAACCATTTCTTGAGAATATATTGGGAACAAGATTCTTCAAAACCATTTCCTGAGAATATATTTGTAACAAGATTCTTCAAACCCAATTCTTGAGAATATATTGGGAACAAGATTCCTCAAAACCAATTCCTAAGAATATATTGGGAACAAGATTCTTCATAACCAATTCGTGAGAATATATTGGAAACAGATTCTTCAAAACCAATTCCTGAGAATATATTTTTAACAAGATTCTTCACACCCAATTCTTGAGAATATATTGGGAACAAGATTCTTCAAAACCAATTCCTGAGAATATATTGGGAACAAGATTCTTCATAACCAATTCCTGAGAATATATTGGAAACAGGATTCTTTAAAACCAATTTCTGAGAATATATTGGGAAAAAGATTCTTCAAAACCAATTCCTGAGAATATATTGGGAACAGGATTCTTCATAACCAATTCCTGAGAATATATTGGGAACAAGATTCTTCATAACCAATTCCTGAGAATATATGGGGAACAAGATTCTTCATAACCAATTCCTGAGAATATATGGGGAACAAGATTCTTCAAAACCAATTCCTGAGAATATATTGGGAACAATATTTTCTCCAGAACCATGGTCAAGCATTTCTTATGAATATCTTGCCATTTTCTCAGCATATTCCAGGGGTAATTTTTCAGACTCATACTAGTGAACATCTTACATATCTTAAATTCAATTATACCCAATCCCACTTTTTAGAATAATAAAATTTTATTTACAATGATAACCGTCGAAGATTCTTTAATTTTGTAAATTTCCACTTTTGACCAATAGTTATTGTTAGTTATAGAAAACGAATACATTTGGCATGAAGTCTTCTCGTCATTCTCAATATAAATTATATAAAATTGTCCCATTAAACGTTCTAAGGTTATTCAGACGTGTTGAGCTCAGTTCTTTTTATTTGAACTGTGAAGATAAGAAGCTATCATGAAATCTGAGCAAACCTTGAATCACGGTGATTCAGCGAGTAATACTTTATGGTTTCCGTTTTATGTCAATATGCCATTTTGCATTTTAATAAAGGGTGTCCCACGAAACTAGACACATGGTGAATAGTTTAATATGTCTTCTTTCTTAATTTGCTAAGTTGTTGGATGAGTTGGATAATAATAATAAAAAAAATTAATGACAGTCATATTTAAAAACAATTGATTTAACAGTCAAATTTATTTCAGTTGAAAGATTTGTTTACGAAATAAACTGCAAAAAACGTTTTTTATGTCTAATACAGTATATGGAAGAAAACAATAAAAGCTATTCACAAACTGTCATATTTCGTGAGACACCTGTATATTCCAATGACATTCTTTAGGAAAAAGCTCCTAGTGAAATAATATTTTGTTATTTACAGGAAATGGAATTCTTTAATTTTTAGAATATTTTAAAATGAAGTTAAAGCATTTAACGAGTAGAGGACATGATCTAAGCTGTGTAGAGGTTTTGGAGATCATTCAATTAACTTGCTGCTATTGTTTAAAGGCCTAATCAAGATACCTTCAATATATTGATAAGACTATTCACAACGATACCCTTAACTTTCGTCTGGCCAGGCATTAAAGAATTAAAATTTTAAAATTGAACACGATGTTTAATTTAGAATATTTGCATCCCATGTAGATTGTGGAAATACGAAAACCGTATTTCATCAAGCGTTGTAATGTAGTAGAGCAGGGTGCAGGGATCCCTAAATTTGACAGGTTCAATGTGCAATATCGCATTTACATATTCCTAGGGTGCATGGTCAGCTGTAACACAATAATTTTGCTACTGGAAGTGTTTCCATGAAATCTGAGAATTAAAAAGATGTCGATCAATGTTTTGACAATATTTACTCACAGGGTTTTCCACTAATGATGAGACTAAAAAGACGACCTGAAACCATTAAATATGACGATTACAAGGTTAAATTAAATCTTCTGCCTTGAATATTGCCTTTTAATGGCATATTTATTGACACGGCAACGAGAGAAACCAGTTTGAAAAAAATCGGAAATATAAGGAAATAAGGTAGATGTANGCATGGAGAAAATACGCTTCCATTCCCTTTTAGTAACAACTCCAGAACGTAGCGTACGTAACAATAATTACAAAACCTTAACTAAACAATCCAGAGCGTAGCGTGCGTAACCTTTGTATATACTAAAAATAAAGTCGATGTACAGTCATGTCTCATCCTTTGTATATACTAAAAATAAAGTCGATGTACAGTCATCTCTAATATCTCATCCTTTGTATATACTAAAAATAAAGTAGATGTACAGTCATCTCTAATGTCCTCATCCTTTGTATATACTAAAAAGTTCAATTTTTTCAGTTAGGATTTATCTACTGAAAATTGCTGCAAGGTTTTGCATAAAACGTCATGTAGTGAGATCCTGAAAAATATTAAAATGTTTTTATTTGAAGCTTTAAATACTTAAAGATTCTATATATTTCAGTCTAGAAACACTTAAGATACATACAATTAAAACGTTTTTAAAGAAACGAGTAAAATCTTGGGAATTATGAATAAAAGAACAGTAAGGTCAGAAAAAGAAAGATTGACGCTATCAAATCTCAGGGTTCAATTCCAGATCATCTCATGGCAAATAGTTTTAGAGGAGTAGGCAGGTTTAGTATTCTGTTCATACATCTCAGCATTCCTGAAATACGATAGTCTCAAATAATTATAATTAGGCAAATTTGATCAAAAAAGAAGCGAGAAAATTTCCGCGATTTAAAAATGAGCAAATGTCTGCGTATATGCAGAGACCAAAGTAAAAAAAGTAGTCAGTTTTCGAAAATTGGAGACTTGTTTTAAATTTTCCAATGG
>NW_019396570.1:28485-61155 GCF_000591075.1 Eurytemora carolleeae | reverse complement strand
GGGGGGGATTAAAATCCTTTATACAGGGGGTTGAATAATTTTTAAGACTCACTTTTGTAAATCTTCAGCTCGCATCCAGAGTGAATTACCCCGATCAGTCACTGCCAAACCTAAACAGGATTAAACTTGAAATGTTTATTTTAAAAAAGGGCTTTCAACATTTTTAGCAATTCCCATTTAAAAAGAGTTGTCAAACTCACAATAATCTTAATTAGACTAAGAATGAAGATGACTGTTAAAAAACCTTTGATAAGACAAAGGATAGGATGAGAATCAAGTATAACTACTTTTTTTAAATGAATGGTCTCTTGAAATAACTACTTAAATAAGTATAATAATGTTAACTTCAAGTTTTTGCGGCACTAAGGAGCAAGAAAATGGACAAATATTACGATCCAATGAAACATTAATCTCAAATAAACTAGTACCGTTCATTATGTTAGATATTTTTACTTGGGTAACATTTAAAATCCTGTTAAAAAAATACAAAGTACATTATTTCCCTTTACCGACTTTACCTAGAGCATTACAGTATGCCTTCGGGCCCCCATGATCTTTTACGCTCTCTATCTCCGACTTAGCTCGATCAGAGATCCAGAAAAACCGGTTTTCCATCTTGTCATAAATGCATCCGTCCCCTAATAAGTCATTATGAACATATACAAAAAATTTCCATTTCATCACATTTAAGTGAGAATTTAACAAATGAATCTTGTTTTATGAATAAAAAAGTTGTTTTAAACTATTAAATATAAAATATACAAAATTGGATACATTAACTGCAAATATGTTTGAATTTGTGCGAAACAAATCCTAAAACTTGTATCAATATTTGAAAATAATTTGTTCACCTAAACAGGCCAGAGAGATTGGTATTAAGCAAAGGAGACCCAGAGCTAACTTTATCCTTAAAAATAGAATTTAAAAAATTTAAATAAAAATGGAGGGGGAATGATCGACGTATGATGAAATAAAAATGTCGTCAAAATGAAACCTTAAAACTTTTAGAAAATTAAACTATCCCGAGATATTAGTGTAAACGGAAAGACGAAACATAGAAACCATCAAAACCTAATCATTGTTGATGCAACACAATTTAACTAATTAAAACTAAATCTAAAGACGGCTGAAAGGGAATGTAACGTAATTCAAAGTGACCCTCCATGCAAAGAATGTCCGATTAGCGTCGGTACCCTTAAAAGAGTTGTTATTGTACTTTGAATTAGATACCAATGCGCTGTGAATCGGACATTTCATCTTTGCATGGAGAAAATACGCTTCCATTCCCTTCAAGTAACAACTCCAGAACGTAGCGTACGTAACAATAATTACAAAACCTTAACTAAACAATCCAGAGCGTAGCGTGCGTAACAATAGTTACTTAACACCTTTACTAAAAGCTCCAGAGCGTAGCGTGCGTAACAATAGATTTAACACCTTTACTAAAAACTCCAGAACGTAGCGTACGTACAATCGTTACAAAATACATTATTTTAAAAAGTATGTATAATTCTGAAGAATAAAATTAAAATTCTAAAATGTTAAATCTAAAGGGGTTCTGCACATTACATGGATCGTGCACAGCTTTTAAACAACAATTTTTCTAGAAAACACCGAAAATTTTAAAATTATTTTTAAAAATCTGATCACTAGGTTAAAATAGAAAATTCAAGGTTCTTTAAAGTTTAGTGCCTATTCATTGGCGTTAAAGATTAGAGATAATCTCATGAAATGGGACGCTCTGTAAATCCTATAAATTTGTTTTAATAATTAAATTGCATAAATGTTCAAAAATAAAGAAAAATGTTTATCAACTCACCCAATAGAAAACATGATTCCAGGCCTTGAATTAATTTTTTACAAGTACTTCTCAAAGCAAGCTCTAATTGAAGATTAAAGTATAACAATAATATTTTGTTGATAAACAACTCTCTGTGTACAAATGTTCTTTGTACATACCTTTATGTGCAGTACACTGTTGGAAGGGATGTAAACTTTCAAAGAACAAATGCTTTTATAAAAATTATCTCAAGGTTACAAAACAATTTCAAAAGTTTAAACTATATCAAATGTTAGTGTGCATTTCTTTTTACACAACGTTTTTGATGTTGAACGGGCATATACAGGGTTGTGTTCAGGAATTTGTCTGGGGGGCGGATTACATATTTTTGTTCTTTTTAGAGAGGTTCATTACCCGGGGGGCCCAAAAAAACTGGGAAACCAAAAATTTCACTGATCCAGGAGGGGGGGGGGGGGGCCGGGGGGTCCAGAGCATCCCTGAATACGCCACTGGACACAAAAAAGTTTCTTAAAAATAAAAATCCTATACTCTACCTACAAATTACCAACTCTATAAGCTGAAAGAAAAGATATACATTGATATATTTGTAAAAGAAAAAGAGTCTAGATTATTAGTTAAATTAAATATGGAATAAGAAATTTAATAAGTTCTCAAATAGTTAGTTAATCAATCAGTCAGTCAATCAATTTATCGAATAGAATAATTCCCCATGAACACATTGAGTCTTGAGACTTGAGAAAGTCAGGAGAAAGCTGTTCAATATAAGCGTCTAGCAGACAAAACATCTTACACAGTTCATACAGTACAGCAAGAGTAGCAAACTGCTGAACATATAATTTACAAGAAACTGTTAAACATTGGATTTGAGAAAAGAAAAGAAATGTATAAATGTCACTTAAAAATTCATTTGGTCGAAGAAGTTTATAAATTATTTATTATTTTGTAGAAAGTAATTTGTTTGCTTTTTTACTTAAAAAAATCTGTTTAAGATATTTCTATATCATTGTTTAGATGTTAAGAATGTGTTCTTTTCTATAACACAAGTTTAACCCTCGACTCTGTTCTTATTTTATTAGATCTGAGCTGAAAACTTTAGAATTATGGATATCAAGTCCAACTTGATCTCCTCTTTTTGTAAATCTTAAGATTATTTTCATCTTTAGTTTTTATCCAGGAAAGTTTTGTGGGATGGGGTGGAAAGTGTGTGACACCAGTTCTCGTTAGATCACTGAAGTTAAGCACACTTGTCCACAGCCAGTAACTGGATTGGTGTCCAGACTGATGTTCACTGGTTCGATTCCCGTACTCCACACAAACCTGTGGTTTCAAAAACATCTGAAGCCGACATCTGGTTAAGCAATTATGACCACCTGACGGATGTAGGAGGACAGAGGGACGGCTGTCAACAACTCTCGCAGCGAAAGGGTGCGTGCTTTCTACTGAACAAGAAATAAGCTTTAAGTGGATTGATCCAAGTGAATGATGATGAAGGAATGGTGGACAAGCAGGGAGAGTCTATGGTTGCCAGCTACAGATACCTAGGGGTATCCAATCCGGGCTTACAGATTTTAGGGAGCAATGAGTGTGATGTTTCCTATCAGTATGGCACCCGGGTCTCATTCCAACGTATATCAGAAGGATTCCTGCACTCTATAATCTCAGGCCTAAGAAGAATCTTAGGCAGCTGGAATCTTGTCAACCCTCTTCTCAGTATGAATTAAGCGTGGATGGATGAATGTGCTGCCAGATTACAACCTTTGGTAGATCAATATAAAAACCCAGACAACACTAAACTTTCGCAATAGAAAAAAAAATCCGAGATTTGATCGTAACAACCCGATCATGTCCTGGGGACAAAAATCTCTTTTAAAAATAGTTTTATCCAGGAAAGTTTCTAATCTGAAAGGCGTATGCAGAATTCCAAACAACCAGCCAGAAGTCGGTAAATTCGAAATTTTGCACGGCATTTAATGAAAGAACTTATATTGGTCGGAATCCGGGAAAGATACCCAAAATAAGGGGGAAAAAGCGGATTAAGCAGAAATCAAAAGTGTCCACAGTAGATATTGAGGTTAAGCGATCGGGGTATACAATTCTTAAGTTTTTAGCTCTGTTAGATTTGAACGACTGAAATGAATGAAATTCCGAAATTATAAACAACTTACAGTTGGACATCTGAATATCAAGAATAAATGAGATATTTATATTTCCTTAAAAGTTTATTATTTTGAATTGTGGTTTCTCTACAAAAGTTCTTTAAGTAATTCTTTTACGTAAAAAAAGGAAGAATTTAATAGAATTAAGCACTTTTCAAGCTAGATAAACGACGATATTAGATCAAAAGGTTTAATGAGTTTTGATCGGGTTGGAATGGAGGGTTGCTTAAACATTTTAACAGACTCGTTAATGCCCATGTTTACGAATAAACATGTAAAGTGCTTACAAGTTTGTAACTTGATATATTCTTCTTAAATAAACATTTTACAGCTAGTTTCAGTCTAGGAGTAACTCCTGTTAACTACAGAGTACAGAGATCTCGTGATTATCTTTTATTTGTATTTTTAATATCAATTTCCTGTCATTTTAACTTTAATGTGTAGAAATCAATTTTCTTGTTGTTTTTCCAGTTTTCTATTCTCAACGTAACTTTTTTATATAAATTTATAGGCATCACGATGAACGAACAAACCGCAACTAAAATTAAAGAAAAAGAAGAAGACGAAGAGGACAAACAGAACAAAGAGGATAAAAAGGACAAAGAGGGCAATGGGGACAAAGAGGCCATAGATAACAAAGAAGACAAAGAGGATAGAGAGGAAAAAGAGGACAAAGAGGACAAAGAGTACAAAGAGGACAAAGAGGATAGAGAGGACAAAGAGGGCAAAGAGGACAAAGAGGACAAAGAGGACAAAGAGTGCAATGAGGAAACAGAGGAAAAAGAGGAAAAAGAGAACAAAGAGAACAAAGAGGACAAAGAGGACAAAGAGTACAAAGAGGACAAAGAGGAAAAAGAGGGCAAAGAGGACAAAGAGGGCAAAGAGGACAAAGAGGACAAAGAGTGCAATGAGGAAAAAGAGGAAAAAGAGGGAAAAAAGGAAAAAGAGAACAAAGAGAACAAAGAGGACAAAGAGTGCAATGAGGAGAAAGAGGAAAATGAGGAAAAAGAGGACAAAGAGGACAAAGAGAACAAAGAGGACAAAGAGAACAAAGAGGACAAAGAGGACAAAGAGAACAAAGAGGACAAAGATGAAAAAGAGGACAAAGAGAACAAAGAGAACAAAGAGGACAAAGAGGACAAAGAGTGCAAAGAGGACAAAGAGGACAAAGAGGTCAAAGAGGGCAAAGAGGACAAAGAGGGTAAAGAGGGTAAAGAGGGTAAAGAGGAAAAAGAGGAAAAAGTGAAAAAAGAGAAAAAAGAGGAAAAAGAGGAAAAAGATGGCAAAGAGGACAAAGGAGAAATAGAGTATAAAGTGAACAAAGGAAACTTAGAGGACACAGGGGACAAACAGGTGGCCATAACAGAAGAGAATACAGGGGAGACAGAAAATTTAAAAATCATTGAAACATTTGCATTTGATCAAACAGACATTATTTCTGTTGAGTGTAGTCCTGTGATTAAAATAAAAAGTGAAAATATTGAAAAAAGGGGACTGATCTCAAAACTTGAATCTCTTCCCATGTTGGGGGTTATGTTAGCAATGATCTCTGCTTTCTTTTTTACACTCTCAAATGTGATTGTTCAGCAGGTTAGAAAAAAATGGTTTTAAAAATCATGCTTCGTGGCATGTCTGAACAATGTATATCATACACATAATATTAGATCGTACATATCTCTAAACACATAATATTAGATCGTACATATCTCTAAATCGGGATTTTAAGGAATGGACATATTATTATAATCATCTGTTAAAGGCAATCATAACAAATATACATCAAATATCTAAATAATGGAGGCATTTTATAATTATTTTGGCGTTTGAAGATAATCATCTATTTTTTATAACTGACATTTGTCCATGGGCTAGCTGCCTTAGTTCATATTTGTTTCCTAAATTCTAAAGATTTCCCTTCGGGGAAAATAAAATGCTAAGAGTAACCAAAATATAACATCAACAATTATGACTATCGAAAATGTTTGACTAAAAATATAAATACTTAAAATATAATAATTTTTAAAATGAAATATTACAACTTTTGAACTAAAGTGAAACCATTATTGGTTTATAATATAAATATTTAAAAAAAAAAATTTCTATTTTTTTAATACATCGTAACCGTTTTTTTTTAATTAAGAAATACTGTTTGTTTTATAAATTTTAAAATAAAATTGTCCTAGGTAGATCTGTTGGATCATTTCAGTATTGCGTTCTACAGATTCATGGGAATTGCTCTACTTTCATATCCAATAGTTATCTACAGATCAGAGGTTCGACAATATTTTTATTTAAATCTCAAATATTTTATATTTGCATTTTACACAGCGATGGGAATCAATTTCAGAACTTTGTACATGTTCTAACCTCAATTTTGTTAGTTTTAATGTGTTTCACATTTTTTGGTAATACTTTTCGTAGTTTATATCTGAAGATGTAAACAAAATATTTGGAATGAAACTTTTTATGTCGAAACCATTTTCAAAAATGAAGATGAAAGAATAACTACAGTGAATTTGTGAATCAAAAATTTCGACCTCTGTAACCGAATTTAATGAACTTGAGGTAGGTCTCTGAACTGCCGACAGGCGATTCAAATACTTTTTTGTAACCCGACATGACATGGACAAATCCTGAATCACCCAATGGTTGAACCGTCTCTAGACCACTTGTTTTACAGTCATCGTCGTATATATATCGATACAATAAAGACGACATACGATTTCAATTTTGATTTTTGACAGCATATGATACATAATCGATGAAACAAAGTTAGACACTTAAAGTAACTTTAATTTTAAAAAAGCTTGTTAACAATCAAAACTTAATATAAAATAATCGTCTTTTTTGTATTAATATGAAAACTGACCACTGTATTGGGCTTCAAGCTGTATGTAGTATTATTATTATTATTATAATTGTAGAAGTATCCTACTGGTAAGACTGGTGTCCTAATTGTAAGATCATTGATTGGTAGTTCAGCTCTCATAATTCACTTCTTTGCACTCAAACATATGCCTATTGCAGACGCTAACATGATAGGTAAATATTATTTTTATTCCTAGAACTCTGGAGCTTGTGATGTTGTGAAATTATTTATCTTTTAAGCAAAATCTAAATCAACAAATGTGGTTTTAATTTTTGATCAACGACTTGTATTAAACAAATGTTGCACCAAAACGTGTTTGATAACTTAAACAAGAAATCGTTCATTGACATCTTTATATTTCTGATTATTTCAGCTGCCGCATCTCCTATCTGGTGTGTTCTGTTTGCTCGGATTTTTCTTCATGAAAAAATTCGATGTTTTGATTTCGTGAATATAGTTATCACTCTGGTAGGGATAATATTCATTATCAGGTATTATAAACATATATTTACAAAATGACCCATTAAACTATAGAAATTTCAATACGACATTTAATCTTCAGTCTTATGTTTATTTTATGTTATTAGAAAGCAAATAGTTTTACTAGTAGCTTAGAAATAAACATATCAATTGAAATGGGTTTGTATACGATATACTGCACTTCACAACACATCTGTTGCAGTTTAACGTTATTTGAGCATTAAAAATTCTTAACTGGAGTCAACCAGTCATTTTCCTTTTTTGCATTCTCAATGCTAGTATATTTGTTAGAAAGTTTTTTTATCATCTAAAAACACATTTGAAAACTCATGTATTGGGATTAGGGTTTCCAGCGAAAAAACAAACAAAATCGTTTCGCGATAATTTCGCATTTTTCGCAGGAAAAAAATTGTTCACGAAATATAGTATGTCTAGATGAACTATTAATAGTTCAACTATGTATGTCTAGATGAACTATTCATAGTTCAACTATGTATGTCTAGATGAACTATTAATAGTTCAACTATAGTATGTCTAGATGAACTATTAATAGTTCAACTATAGTATGTCTAGATGAACTATTAATAGTTCAACTATGTATGTCTAGATGAACTATTTCTCTTGTACACTCTTGGCTTCAGTAGAGGAGTATTTTAACCATGTATAGCTGGTTCATGACTGTACAAATCTCGTTATTAATTTCTACCGAGCTAGGGCTATAATTATTATGAGTCCTCAAATCATTAAAAAAAAAATTTAAAGCAATTAATCCATGTCAGACCGCCCTTTCTATTTGGTAAATCAACTGACAAAGACGAGGAGGCGGGGGAATACTATCTTTACGCGGCATTGGCACTATTCGGGGGAAGCATTATGCAGGTAGGATTTCGAAATTCGAAAACCAAAAACGCTTTCTCTGCTTGAGTACTCATAATCCAGGGGGAGGGGGGGAACTAACCAACTTGCCTAATCAAATTAAATAGTTAAAAAATAGCAAAAAAAAGTTTTACAATGCATGATAATACATACATTTTCATAAAGCAAAAAATTGCAAAATACTAGCAAAATTTTCAAAAACTTCCCATGTAACTAAGATTAACAAAAAATGCCCTAAGAAAATTTTCTAATTACTATATCTGTGTGCAATATACCAGGTGTATCTATTCAAGAATGCAAAAAATATTGCAATTTCTTTATTTTTTGGAGAATTTCTGTAACTAATAGCGCGCTTGATTACACTATATTTGCGTTCTTGAGTAGATACACCTCGTACATATGGTGTAAACCTGTTATAATTCAAACTTTGATTATTTGATGTGACCAATTTCATAGTTTGAAATATCTGAGGTCTCCGACATTGGGTTGCAAAGGGTGTGCCTAGAAAATTTAATTTCTTTACTCTGAAAAAGTTTACAAATTTTGTCATTTCGCGCACTTGGTTGGGAATTGGTCTAGCTCTGAGCTTGAGAGACTTGTCCCTCGGGTTTATTAACACTTTTTTATTTTAGGCAAGCGTGTACATATTATTAAGAATGCTAAAGGAATATTCACTCAAATCATATTAAAAAACAGTTTGCAAATAATATTCTATTTGTATATCTTATTTTTTCCCCAAAATAAGTAACTATATTTTCTTATTACAAGAATTTTGTAATTTAATTGTATTATACTCGCCAGGATCATGTGCCTATAGATAGACATGTTCAGAGATATGTATGGGACATAGCTTAGTCGGGTTTTTTTGGACTTAAAAGGCACTTCACTTCACAGTCCTCACATACTGTGAACTTTCATTGTTTCTTTAGCACAAATCCGCATGCCGTTTTTTATAGAGAAACCACAGTTGTAAAAACAATCATTTAAAAGTAAAAACATGGATATCTCAATCTTTCTTGATCAAACATAGCTTTAAAGGATTACGCTGTGAATCAAATATCCCACTCTTTTTTAAAAGAAATTACGTCTAAAGTCTCTTAACTCAGTTTTTTTTTAAATGTGAATATAAAATCAGGGAATCCATTACTCTGTGACTCTCTCCTTCTTTGGTACAATAGGGATTATAGAGTCCGGTATATTTATGTTGATATTAGGAGATATATCAGCACCTCGATGTGGATTAGATAGGTCAGCTTATAATTTGTTGTTTAATATTTGTTTTTGGTGGAAAAAGAATATCTATATATATAAAGTTGTAATCTCTGTTTGTTTGTCCGATCATTACTCAGGAACCCCTGGACCGATTTGCTTCAAATTTTGATCGGGGAACTCGGGAGATCTGTTGGAATGTTCTTAGCTTGGCTTTGTGATTCTATATTGAGTGGGTCGACTTTAAAAGTAAAAATTCCGTTAGCCGGTAAAATCGTTCAAGTGCTGACTGCGGGTAAACGGCGGGAGTAATTTTTAGTAACCTGGCTGGAATCCCAAGCCAGTAATAATATAAAGTTTATTAAATACTACAGTTATATACCGTCAATAAGCACTGCTCAATGCATGGTAAATCTTTGGACAATAATAAGATATATATTTGAAGATGGATGATAATATGGATATTTAAACAATAATAAGATATATATTTGAAGATGGATGATAATATGGATATTTAAACAATAATAAGTTATATATTTGAAGATGGATGATAATATGGATATTTAAACAATAATAAGATATATATTTGAAGATGGATGATGATGTGGATTGGAAATATATCATTCCTAGCCCAGGTTCTTCTCACAGTATCGTGTCAGGTATAGTGCAGTGTAAGTGAAACACATTTTTTAAAGTGTTTCTTTATCTAATCAAGCATGAATTTGTTTCTCTAAAAATTGTCTGGCGCACTGCGCATTTGTGCTTCATGAAAATCTAGGATCTATAAGAATTAAACACTTTTCAAGCTAGAACGACAACGTTGGGAATCCGATAAATTGGTTCCAAGGGTACCGTTGGGAATCTGATAAATTGGTTTCAAGGGTACCGTTGGGAATCTGATAAATTGGTGTCAAGGGTACCGTTGGGAATCTGATACATTGGTTTCAAGCTTGCCATTGGGAATCCGATAAATTGTTTTCAAGCTTGCCGTTGGGAATCTGATAAATTGGTTTCAAGGTTGCCGTTGGGAATCCGATAAATTGGTTTCAAGGGTACCGTTGGGAATCCGATAAATTGGTTTCAAGGGTACCGTTGGGAATCCGATGAATTGGTTTCAAGGGTACCGTTGGGGTTCCGATAAATTGGTTTCAAGGTTGCCGTTGGGAATCTGATAAATTGGTTTCATGGTTGCCGTTGGGAATCCGATAAATTGGTTTCAAGGGTACCGTTGGGAATCCGATTAATTGGTTTCAAGGGTACCGTTGGGGTTCCGATAAATTGGTTTCAAGGGTACCGTTGGGAATCTGATACATTGGTTTCAAGGTTATCGTTGGGAATCCGATAAATCGGTTTAAAGGGTACCGTTGGGAATCGGATAAATTGGTTTCAAGGTTACCGTTGGGAATCTGATAAATTGGTTTTTAGGGTACCGTTAGAAATCGGGCATGTCCATTGTCCATCTTTAAAAGTAGGACTTAAAGTTCATAAAATATTGTTTTTTGACTAAATGATTTGTCAAAGAAAAAAACAAGTCTGCAAGTCAGTTCATATATGAAAAAAGATGAATAAATTGTCAACTTTTAGGGACCAGCTATATTCAACACAAGCTGAAGTGCCCGGCGTTGCCCAAGAAATAAAAAAAAGGATACTCATGGTTTCCCTGAAAAATGTCAGTCAATTTGTCCCAGCCATTTGTAATTCGAATATTCATTTAAAAAAAGGCAGTGACTCTACGGACATCTTTGTATTAAAAAAATAGTTCTTTTCAGTCTCTGCCCATATTTTCATTTTCATTTTTCAATGGTTCTCAAGTTTTCATTTGAACAGCGTATATTTAATACTTTAGAATATACTAAGAAGAAAGGAACTAGAGAATTTAAATAACTTTTCCTTAAAAAGTAGCCCAGAACTGAAAATTGCGAATTTTATTATTACAATTTTGCCAATTTTCTTTGATTCTGTTAATTCAATCTTTTTGCTTTTCTGAACTTTTGATTTTGAGAGAAAAAAAAAATTCGCGGATTTTCTTTTGGGTCATTGAAGTACCAAAAAAAATTACAAATTTTACAAATCACAAATTGAAAAGACACCATACAGGAGAGTTGCACAAAAAAGGTACAATTTTGCACCAGGCGCCGCAAATCACACTTTTTTTGACTCACCCTGTACATATTTCGTTTTTAATTCATCATATTTTTCACATTTAGGTATTTTCCATTTTTGGATTCTAAGAGTTCTAAGAATAGTGAGGTTCCTGAAAATACTGAGAATAAATCGATAGAAAAATCCGACACAGAGGGTGGAAATGTACGCTTAACATTGTATAAAATGTCCTGACATAATTAATAAGGAATCTGTCCAGATTAAAGTTTTAAATCGATGTTGTACAGAATTCACATTAAATATTGATGTTTACAATAACATGTTTTAGTGCCAGTTAGATCTAACCATTTAACATGTGTATTATATTCAGAGCAATCTGACTGAAGAGATTACTAAAAAAATGGTTTATTTCTAAAAAAATTAGTTCAAGGGAGTGTTCGCCAAAAAGGAAAGGTGGTATAGGATTACGTCGAAAAATATTCGATTGTGATTACTTACAACCTACTGCTATATGTTGCGTCAATAAGGAGAAAATTGTTAAAAACGAATCATACCGGAGAACATAGCGTCCATATAAAGCCAGAAAGTTGCAATATAAATCGTAAAAAAAATCTATTTATTTTCAGAGATATTACAACCTATCGCCATCGATTTTTTTTTCGACGCACGATCGGATATAGTTGATATTTCATAATATTTTGTTTGTTTTATATATGATGCATTTTAAACGACGGTTAGTAGGCCGCCAGATGTCTCTGCTCTCGATGTGTCTGCAAGGTTCCACGTAGGAGAGTTTATAGGACACCCTGCATGTATAAGGACTATCTATGAGTTGACCCACTTCCCCAATTCAGCGGTTAAGTGGTTAATCTTTGTCTTGTTATTTATTTTACCGCCTTTTGACCAAGATTATCAACCCATGATTCCCCCAACAGAGGGACGTTAAGTTACTGTACGTCCCTTAGGACAATTAAGTAAAATTATATAAAAAGTTTCAAAAAAATTCGCGCATTTTCACCCCAAAAGACGATAAAATTATGATACAAACAACTACTTTTACGGTGAATTAAACCACGAGTTCTCTTGACAAATTTTGCTCACAGAATATCTCTCGCTGCGCTCTGGATGTTTTGTGAGCAAAATTGGTCTTGGGAACCCTTGATAAAGTAAGGTTCCCTGCAGTAAAGTAGTTGTAATAAGGATTATAAAATTTGTTAATAGATATAATAGTTAATTACGTCAATATTACAATAATTTTGTCTGCATACAAAACATAAAGCTATTAAAGTGATCTGTACTTTGATTAATATACAACATATATCAAATGTCTCTGCTGTCTCAGCTCTCTTAGATCCATCTACCTCATTTTTAGAAATCCTAAGAAGAAAAAGGTGATTTAAAAAGAATCAAATTTCCAAAATGTAAAATGTACACGCAAAAAAATATTGTCCTCACTTTGGCACCAACACTAAATACTAATAAATATAGTGAGACAGAAAACTCTGAAATAGGAAGACGACTTTTAGACAAAAAGATCTGACTTTAAGTAGTCAAAAAACATGATACCGGAAATTTTGCAGTGTAAACAGACCCTATTCAGTAAAAAGGGATTTACTGTAGTTACTGTAGCAAAATTGTTTAATTTGCTATAGACTAAATTATCTCTTTAATGGCGTATTCCTATTCCACGGTTTTCTGGTTATCACTGTATTTTTTCGCAAACTTAAAAACGGGGGGTGGTCAGTCGGCGTCACGCTTTCTTTTAATCAGAACTCTAAAACTAGTTAATACGAAATATTTTAATATCTTGATTTTTAATTAGAGATCAGGTAAAACTAGTTAATAGGACATATTTACAAATTTTGATTTTTAATTATAAATCAGATAAAACTAGTTAATATGAAATATTTACATATTTTGATTTTTAATTAGAAATCAGATAAAACTAGTTAATATGAAATATTTACATATTTTGATTTTTAATTATAAATCAGCTAAAACTAGTTAATATNTTCTGAACCCTCTAGTAATAAGTTATAAGAAATATATATACTGGAAGTTATTTATGCGTTTTATTAGAGTCTGACTCACGTCCTCTATAACGTTATATTTTAATATTTTTATTTTTAATCCAACATCTGTCGAAATTAGTGGAAACGAATAATTCTAATATGTAACCGAATAAACAGCTTTTGTCATGATATTACTTGTGCGTAAAATCAAACCAGAAGGACATATTTTTAAAAGGCTAATTTATATTATTTGGAAAAGATAAAAAGGCAAAAAGCGTGCTTTATAGTTTAATAAGCTTCAGCCGACGTTTCATTTAAAACGTGTAAAAAAATCTAGATAATCATATTCGGAATTGAGTCATTGCAGCCAAAAAGTAAAGGAATTTTCAAAAGTTTTATTGACCTTAAATGGATTGTAAAGGAAAAATACATTTGACCAGTACTAAGGATCCGGATACGTTGGATCAGCAAGATTGTGGCTTCCTGAATCCGAATCCGGATCTGCAAAAATATGCAGATCCACGGATCCGGATATAATGGGTAAAATATCAACCAAAAACTGAAGAAAAAACTTTTTTATTCCTAATACCCAAATCTGAACTTTAAAAAAAAAGATTCCTCATTTCTGAATGGGGTTAGGATAAAAATATATAAGCAATAAAAACAAAAAATTTTAAAAATTGTTTGTTGTTAAATAAATTCAGTAAATCTTAAAGAAATGACCTGGATCCGGATTCGGTTTTGGATCCGGATCCATTTTTTCCAGTGCGGATCCAGATTCCGGATCCGAATCAAAATTAAATTAATCCTAATTACTACATTTGACACAGTTTTATATAAATTTCTCGAGACAGGAACATCAGATAGAACTCTCATGTGTCTCGATCAATCCCTAAAATTCTTAGGTTTAAGCCTTTACTTCCTTTCATTTTTTCTTTTCAGTCCCTTTAAACAAATACTTTTAGATGATTTTCATATGAAAACTTTGAAATAACGATGTTAATTTTAATTATTTAGGATAAACAGGGATATTCTAGAAATGAACTAGACATAAATGCAGGGGATATTAGTTCCAAAACTAACACTTGGTCCATTTCTAACACTGAGTGTTAGAAATGGACCAAATCTGCAAAGTTGTCTTTTTCAAGGGTATATATCTTTAAATCCAAGTCTAGTAGAAAAAAATTACACCATATATCTATAAAAAATGAACAAAACTATTTATTGAGACAATAAATGTCAATTTTAAATTAATAATAAGGTGTGAGAATTAGTTTTTTATGATTATTGATTTCATTTTCGAACATATCCCTATTTTGAAACAATTACCGGATTTCAGCTCATGTCGCGTTTTCGAAATATATCCTGGTTTAGAGACAATTCATATCAATGTCAATTTTTAAGTATTTACGCACTTATGAAACAAAACAAGATTTTTTGATAAGGTAAAATAGAAACAAAATAGAAAATAAAAACAAACTGTTCTTTCATAATTTAAAAATCGTTACAGCATTTAGAAATCAATATATGAATATCATTTGTTCTTACAATTTAGATTTAACTAGAAATGCTGGAAACTGTTTGTTTATAATGCTTGAAAATAAATCATCGATATTCTCTAATTAAACAGATAAAATGTGGAAACTAAGTTTCTAGAAATAATTATGAAGTGAATTTAGTCTTTATAAGATAATTTCTTGTTTTCAGTGATTTATTTTGTAAGTTATGAAAGTGAGTTTTGTTTTGAAATAAGGATTATACTCAAAAACGGGCAAGTTGGTTTTGTCTCAAAAACGCGACAATGTTTCAAATTCAGGATACGTCCGAAAATGGAAAACCTGACATTGTCTTGAAAACGGTCAAAGGTTTTAAAATAAAAAGAACTCCTATTCTAATTTTGATTTAACAAAAAAGTTTTAAATTGGAAATTGTTGTCCTCGTCATGTTTTTATTATCGACGTTTACTCTTGATATGGGCCGGGATTCCAAAAACCCAGTCTTTCAATTTGTGCCCATTTCTAACACCCAGTGTTAGGAAATGGGCCAAGTGTTATTTTTGGAACTAATGTCCCCTGAAATGATGGTACAACAACAAGAATTCAGAATTCAGAGGGAAATGGTTTTTAAAAACCATTAAAAATGTCATCAAACTAAAACATCAAAATGATTTCTGATTAATCCTTTACAAGAATATTTATTTTATATTTTTTATGATAAAGCATACATAATACATATATTTAGTATGAGGAAGAGGTTGAATATATAAAAAGTGAAATTGTTCCAAAATTTATTTTTAAATACGCGAACTGTGAGTACTGAATATTATTTAATTTCAAGCAATTTGCGACATAAAATACTAATATATTGTGTGCTTATTTCATAAGATTTAAAGAAAATTCTAAATTTCAGCTTGTTACAGAAAAAAAAAATATAAACCTTTAGCAGCACCAAGTTTAGCTGTAAACTGTTGATAGAGGAGAAAGTTTGTGTTTCCAGTTATATATTAAATAGACCATTATCTAATGTTTCATGTTCATAATGAAGGCAAAAGGACGGAAATTTAGCAAACAACCTTATGGACAGAAACAGTGACCAAGGAAGAAATTAAAGCTGCAAAATCACAACTCTGTAAATGGTTAGTTTACCACACATCAAGCTTCGGTTAGGTTAGATATAACACATCTACATTACCGCTCCGTTGTTTGGTTTCTCCGTAAACACCCGGAGCAGAAACTCTCCGCCCTGGTCAGGACTGAAGGTTGATGGAATTATTACATATGCTCCAGGTGGTAGTTTAAACCTAGCGCTCATCTCACGCAGGTTGATAAACGTCTTACTCCGGGCACAGGACGCATTGTACTTGAAGAAAGCTGTATCACATCTTCCATCAGGGGCAGATTTCAGATGATAAATACAGAATCCTATTGTAAGTAAATCCAAGCCTTCGTCACGCATTTGTCGTCTTCCTTTCTGCATAAGATTGATGATTACGGTGCATTTGTTGTTTTCGTCGTCTTCGTCCGGATCCTCTAGACTGATCATGTATTGAGGATTGGAGGCGAATGTCTCAATATGGTTCCTGCATCCCCCGGCAGTCTCTCCGGGTATCCAGGCACCAGGGAAGCTTGAAACCTCCCACTTGAAGTTATTCTCATCATCCAGAGCATCAGGACTCAGATTACAAATCTCCAGCTGATCAAAATATTTGAGAAAATCCTTGAATGACATCCAGAACTCTCCATCATCCTCGAAATTAAGTCCGAGATTCTCCTTCTCCTCATCCGGGACGTATCTCCACTCCGGGGACCCGTCAGACCAGGCTCCGTTCCACTCCGCCTCATTTCCCCAGGGGTTCCGTATCCGAACCAGGGGAATTTCTCCAGATACACGGGGAGTCTTAATCTTAGCCTTCACGACCTACAAAATTTCAATAAAATAAAACAAAAATTTAAGATAATTTTCTTAATTTCTAAACTAAATTCAGTTCCGTGCTTTTGTTAAAATGTGTATTTTCCATTTAAACAAGAAGCTTTGAAAATAAAATTTTATAAAAAAGAACAAGAAAATCTTTAGTTTTAATTATTACACTGGAAAAAATATCAAAAACGCTATCAAACGAATGGAAAAACAGATATTTGTCTGTTGACTTAAGAAAACCTTTACAGACTAAATCAAATAGATAGAAAGTTTTGCCAACATTTGTAGAATATATTAAAAATTCATTTTGGATATGTTCTGGTGTACCTTAGTTATACTATAAGCATGACCTCTGACGAGGCCAACTGATGTTCTAGCCTCGGTTACACCTGGATCAGGTTCAAGTGAGCATCCCATCAAGGAGCAGCGTTGAAAAGCCTGGAATTATTACAATGATTACAAGAAGTTGCTACACTTTGGTTGTTTATTGTTTCGGATCGATTTTTAAAAAATTTTTATATAACACTAAAAGTTTGCTTTTACTAAATTTTGCAGTATTCTTATTAAAAAAAAAATAATTGAAACATGATCCAAAAATGATTAATTATAATACTGTTTTTTAATCGTTGTCGTTTTTTGTTAGTTTTATGCACATATTTTCTGCCAGGATCAAAATTTGGCATAATGTAAGAAAAGCAAATGTTTAGAATCAACAATATTAATAATAATTCCTTATCTAAACAATATAGGCAAAAAACGATCCATAAACCAACCAACGAAAATACATCGCTACCCTGTCATCAACTATTCACACAACAATTCATTTCTTTAAAATTTTTCTTTCATTTTCTAGCTTTTAATTTCCGATGGAAACCCTATCTACAGATTTTAATTTCTGATGGAAACACTAATTATCTCTATCACTTTTTCACAGATAAAAGTATCAAAGAAGTTGAGTCTTTGCCACCAACTCTGATTTTCTAATCCCTATATCTTTGCCACCCAATGTCGTAGACCTTAGATATTTCAAACTTTAAATTCTTTTCAAATAATCTAAGTTTTATATATCCAAGGTGTATACAATAATCTTGCAAAGATATAAGGATTAGAAAATTTGAGTTTGTGGCAAAGTCTCAATTCCTTTTAGACTTTATATTAAACGTACCTTAATCAAAATGTTAAAAAGATCCTTTGGAGGCTGATTCAGATCAAACATCTCTGTGCAGCCTCCGGTAAAATCAACCATGGCCTCGAGGGTGGTTCCTCCCTTCAGGGACTCGTAGGACCCGTGCAGCTTGGCGTAGGCCTTTTCGAAGAGGGCGCTCCAGAACTCGTTCTTTGAGTCAGACTGCATAAACACGAGTTTACCGTTTCTAGTTGGTAGATAGTCGTCTATAACCACGTCCACCCACTCTCCATACTGCCAGAATCTAGACAAATATCTATTCAATGTGGTTTTAACTTTTAACACTGTTTGAAGAAATCCTAACTATGTGTTCTAAATATTAAAAATATCCGAAGACTTTGTGATATCATTTAAAAAAATACAACAAATTCTTTAACTGATTTAGATCCATTAAAAAAGGTTAAGAATTAGATATCTCTTAGATAGAGTCTCACAAAATTTTAATAAAATATTTTAAAAGATAAATAAAAGTCAAAATGGTAGAATCAAGAACAAATAGATAGGAATAGCTGAAAGGTTTTTTAGCTTGATATAACAAACTTTAAAGACAAATCTAGAAAAAAATGATTTTTTATTTTGATAAACATTAAGAAAAACGTTTCTACTGTGAGAAGGAGTTAATATTTTACAGGGCCCTTTTTTTACTGTCTTACAGTTAAAAAAATCAAATATCTTACTTGAAATGAAATATTCCTGCATACTCCTCTGAGAAGCTTTGATCTAGAGGGATAACTCTTGATCTTACTTTCTTATTCATGGTTAGGTTAGCCATAGCAGCTAGCAGCCAACAGTCACCTAGTTCACCCTAGAATATATATTCATGGTTAGGTTAGCCGTAGCAGCAAGCAGCCAACAGTCACCTAGTTCACCCTAGAATATATATTCATGGTAAGGTTAGCCATAGCAGCAAGCAGCCAACAGTTGATATCAAAACTATCTCCTGGTTCAGCAAGTTTATATCAACCCTATCTCCTGGTTTACCTAGTTGATATCTAACCCATCTCTTGATTTACTTGGTTGATATCAAACCATCTCCTGGTTTACCTGGTTNCCACTACCACAGGATCATTCCTGTACAGAATACAGTGTACAGTTTACCATCCATTACCACAGGATCATTCCTGTACATTTTACAGTGTACAGTTTACCATCCACTACCACAGGATCATTCCTGTACAGTATACAGTGTACAGTTTACCATCCATTACCACAGGATCATTCCTGTACATTTTACAGTGTACACTTTACCATCCACTATCACAGGATTATTCCTGTACAGAATACAGTGTACAGTTTACCATCCACTACCACAGGATCATTCCTGTACATTTACAGTGTACAGTTTACCATCTACTACCACAGGATCATTCCTGTACAGTATCATACAGTGTACACTTTACCATCCACTATCACAGGATCATTCCTGTACAGAATACAGTGTACAGTTTACCATCCACTGCCACAGGATCATTCCTGTACAGTATACAGTGTACAGTTTACCGTCTACTAACACAGGATCATTCCTGTACAGTATCATACAGTGTACAGTTTACCATCCACTATCACAGGATCATTCCTGTACATTTTACAGTGTACAGTTTACCATCCACTACCCCAGGATCATTCCTATAAATTTTTTACTGTGTACAGTTTACCATCTACTACCACATGATCATTCCTGTACAGTATATCTACATATCTATCTATCTACCTATCTATCTGTCGGCCTATCTATCTATACCTGTCTATTTCTCCTTGTTGAACCCTGACATTCCTCTCCCTGCCCCCAAGACTGAGCCCCCCTCCTAGGAAGAAATCTAAGAGAGGAGAATCTACTGTATCTAGGTGAGAGGAGGAGAAGGTATCCCTCTCCTCTATTTCCTCCTCCGGGAGATCATCTTCCGGTAACTCAATATCCTCCTCACTCATCCTGGAACAATGAGCACGTTTTAATTAGCATTTTTTATAAGTACGTTTTATTAAACGCGTTAATTTAGCACATTTAATATGTACGTTTTATTTAGCATGTTTTATTTATCAAGTTTTATTTAGAAAGATTATTTAGTACGTTTAATCAAGCACATCTGTAGTGGAAGTCAGAACATTACACTCGTTAAAGTGAGCTTTTTATCGAGCACATTTTTAGTTCAAAAATTTAAAAGTCAGTTTAGTATCCTTGCTATTTTATTGTCAGCTAATTTAAGCCAGCACGTTTTCATCAGAATGTTATGATGAGGAAAATATGATTAGTCCATTTTACTCTGTATTTCCATCGTCCCAAAACTGGAATGCCTCGTAAAGACTCCTCATTTAAAAAGGAAGATTTCTCCCTCTAAATGGAAGTTGAGTCCAAACCTCCTTGTTATAATTCTCTTATGATGCATTTACTGCTTTGAAGCAGAATATAATCCCTCCAAGAGGAAGGAAAAGTCTAGTCGTAAGGCAGCGAGGTCATTTCCATCCAGGGTTCCTTAAATATAGGAAGTTGTCGGAAAACGGACCTGGTACATTAGGAACACACTTTTCCTTACTGATATAGGAATGTTAATATTTCAAAGCAAAGTAAATGCATCATAAGAGAAGTATATCAAGGAGGTTTGGGCTCAACTTCCTAGAGCGAGAAATCAAGCTAAACTCACGCACCTCTGGCCGTTTAGCAAAAGTAAATTCAACCTAATTTCTTACCACGTCAACCTTGTTGCATCGGTTAGTCCTATTGAATGTGTCTGCTTTATTTACCCAATTTCCGGCGATACAGTACAAACTGGGACCGGAAAGGTTGACCCGATTCGGATATGCAAATGTACTACGGCTGTCCGTGTTATTAAATCAGGAGTCCTTACGAGGCATTCCAGTTTTGAGACGATGTAAATACAGTGGAGTTATTTGAAAATTTTAAAAGTCCGGTTTTGTAATTATGATATATAAGATGGGGGTTTATGTTCTGTAACGTTATAGAAACGTAACGTTTACGTCTATATGCGTTTTAATTTAGGAAATTATGTTCATGTTCAATGAGCTTTTATACAAATTATTCAATAAATAATCGATGATTTTAAAATTATAATTAATGGCAATTTAATCTATGTCTTAGGTCCGTAAATGTTTACCTATTTACTACTATGCTTGAATGACTTGAACAGGATAAAATGTCTCCCATATTTATTTAATGATATGAAATGTTATCATGTAGAAAAAATATATATTTCACCTGCCGTAGTTAAGGAGTGTTTAACAAAACTTTCTTTTTTATAATTAAATACAATTTTTACATGTTTATAGAATATATTTAAATCATATTCATTTTTTATGTTAATAATATTCATATTTAACTAAAATTAATAATTATTGTTTTGTTACCTTATTTATATTTTGTTTATATCTATATCGGAATCAGCTGGTTTCTACAGACTGCTGAGACTGAACACTGCACGGTGCACCCTCTCTCTCTCTCACTGTTTCCTTCTCTCTCTCTTTCTTGCCTGAATCTGATCTATTAAAGCACTAGTAGATTTGACTCATTTCTACCTTACTACTTTTCTCCAAGGTGTGCCGTGTGAGTCACTCATTCGAATCGGGAAATTTTTGACTGTTCATGCTTAACGAATAACGAAAATGCAAGAGCTTATTGGATGCAAATTCAGGACCGTAACAGAGGGAGGGGTGCCGGGGCAAGAGCCACTGTATCCCTCTGAGTGGGGGAGCGAAATAAGATTTTGAGGGGCTAGCCCCCCTGTCGTAAAATTGTTCAAAAAGAAAGAGCTGTTTTCAGGATTTTAAGTAAAAAGAATTTTTTAAATGTTGAAGGGTTGGCTCTACATGCTCTTAATATTATTCTTATTATATCAAGCTGTTGCAAAAAATATACTTTGCAACATCTTTAAAATAAACGACATGAGTAAATTTAATTAAAACTGTGCGCGAAGCGCCAAAAAAATATCTGTTATTCTAGTGTATTTTCATGTATTTCTTAGTGCCTGTTAGTTCCTGACTTAGTCTTATTTACTATGTATATAAAGTCCTCTATTACAGTCAACAGCAGTTTTTTATAATTCATCTACTAGTCATATTTGTCCACTATATATATATATATAGTTCCTAAATCGTAGGTCTATGCAGTGTGCAGTTCTGAGTAAGTAGTTCCTGACAGTATACTTGACTATCTTTTGTCTGTCTATAATCCATGATAATCCTACTGATCTAAGTTCCTCTGTCCTTGTTTACCAGTAATGGGCTTATCCCTGTTTTCCTCTTATAGTCTGCTAAAGTCCTAATAGATATAATCTTTATTATATTTCTTGTTATTTAGGTTGTCAGATTTTTTGTAACCTTAAATGATGAAAGCATTGTAGTGCTCCTGAGAAGTAACATATACAGGTTTTTTCAAGAAAAAGAGTGACTGACTTTCTTTAAGTCAAAAACGAGAAAATAGTTAGAAATTCTATTTCGATGCGCGAAGCACCAAAGAAAAGTTTTGTTATTTTTTTTCTTAATTGGCAAAATTTGATGAAGATGGTCCTCAAAAATTTGAAAAATTCTTAACTAGAAAAACTGAATAATTCCATAAAATGTTCCAAATAAAAAATAAAAGGGTTCTGTTCTAACATAACTTGAAATTACGCCGATAGTCCCATTCAACATTTTTTAAAACAAAGAAAAAGGTTTAATGCATACATGTTGCAAGTTGATCCTTCATTTAACAATTCTTTGACAATATCTGCCAGCTGTTTTTTTTTACTTTTTTACATATACGTATTAAATCATGCAAATAAACATTAATATTTGTTTCCAAATATTACTGAGGCCGAATTCAAAGAATTTGAGCCGCGGCTTAAATTTAATTGTTAGTTTTTCAGACTTAAAAATTTACTTTTTCCTATGCAGGGGGGCACTGCCCCCCTGCAACCTCCAGCCTCGTTAACTTCATTTCACTTGGTGCCCCCCCTAAAGAAACACCCAGCTACCGGCCTGAGTGCAATCATATATTAGGTACACAACTTACATTTTAACCAATGAAAGTTTAATGTCGTCTTTAATTTTGCAAAACTTGAGAGCAAACGCCGGTATTTCATAGTATCAAAAGATTTTTAAATCATCGTCAAAAAAATTGTTAAACTAGCTTTTCAAAAGAAAATGTACAAAACTCTAAACATGTAAACTAATTGTAAAGTTAAAGATTCATGTAGCCAGACACATTTTTGAAATCCCAGAATCGAACGAATGTGCTGTTGTATTGTATTTTCTGTCGTATTTTAGACAAGATTTTAAAATGAATTTGAAGCCGATCAAAATACAATTCTAAAGCGATATGTCAAACTAAAATTGCAGTGTTTAGTTTGACACCCTTTCTATATAGTTTTCATTTACCCAGAACTTAGGAGACAAATAAAAAGAATTTTAAAAATGTCCTTTTCTAAACCTACTGATAATGGAATGCTGCAGATATTTAGCTTTTTTAATTGAATTCGAGTTATATTTTATAAATTTCAATAGTAGGTTTTGTATGGCTAGTTAAAAATGGTAGAATTTTACTAGATTTGTATTACCAAATATATTTTATATAAAGGGTGTCCCAATTTATAATGGGAATTGAGTGAAGAGTGCGAGATAGTCTTTGTCAAGAAGTTGCAGTGCAATACCTGATCATTATGTCTGCTAGAGGTTATTTAAAAAAAACGGTAACATTAAGGCTGTAATTTTGTGAATGTATATTGTCTCTGCAAGATGAACAGTTAAAAATGGACAATTTATAACGATTTGCAGATATCAACAAACAGTCTTTTACCGTTTACATAAGATATAGAGTTTAACTCCCTTTCTGGTATTTAATTTTTCTTCTGTACAATCTTTAATTATCCCATTTCTAACCATGGGAATTTCCTTTCTAGAGAGCGTAATTCTTTTGTTTTTCTTTTTTCCCTTATATTCTTTATTTTTATCTTCTCCTTCTATATGTTCTTTGTGTTTCTGCCTAATTAATCTGATCTCATTATATCCTGCCCTCTTCTTCCTCCCTCTCCCCTTCCCTTTTCCTAATAGCCTTTTCGCATTCAACATAATACTTAACATATTGAGACCGTTGTAAGTGGGGAGGACCATTTACAATTCCCAGTCTTTTCAGACAAACTATAAAGTCACAAAATGTTGGGGCAGAATCTATAAAGTCACATAATGTTGGGGCAGAATCTATAAAGTCACATAATGTTGGGGCAGAATCTATAAAGTCACATAATGTTGGGGCAGAATCTATAAAGTCACATAATGTTGGGGCAGAATCTATAAAGTCACATAATGTTGGGGCAGAATCTATAAAGTCACATAATGTTGGGGCAGAATCTATAAAGTCACATAATGTTGGGGCAGAATCTATAAAGTCACATAATGTTGGGGCAGAATCTATAAAGTCACATAATGTTGGGGCAGAATCTATAAAGTCACATAATGTTGGGGCAGAATCTATAAAGTCACATAATGTTGGGGCAGAATCTATAAAGTCACATAATGTTGGGGCAGAATCTATAAAGTCACATAATGTTGGGGCAGAATCTATAAAGTCACATAATGTTGGGGCAGAATCTATAAAGTCACATAATGTTGGGGCAGAATCTATAAAGTCACATAATGTTGGGGCAGAATCTATANGGGGGGATATTATAAGATGAAAATCTAGATGTAAAATATTCTGGAGGAGCTCTACTAGGGTATCCTAGGGGGAGAAACCAGGGATTTTATAAACAAAAAACTAAACAAAAGATGGTTTTACTGCAAACTAGACAGTATAGTTAATTTATGCAACACCACTGATAGGACTTTGTGACATTGTAGCTCCTCTAACTTTGCTTTTACGCATAATTATGAGGGGAAAAATTATTTTGGCGTCAATGTTAGCAATTTGTTCTTCTCAATATAGGTCTCCAATAAGAGGAATCACGCATTATGATTGAAAATATACCAGTGGCCGAATTTAAAGAATTTAAGCGGCGGTTTAAATTTAAGCCACGGTTTAAATATGGTTGGTTCTACTTTAAATTGTATCAAATGTTTCAAGATTTAAACCGGCGCTTAATTTGAACCGGGTTTTGGCGGATTTAAACCGCAACTCCAATTCTTTAAATTCCATCTCAGATCTTAATCTTATCTTCAGTTTACTTTAGTTTGACGTGTACTGCTTTTTAAGTAAGAGAACCGGCATGTTGCTAGATTTTTACATCTATTCGTTTGTTAGAAATAAACCTCATACGTAGGTTCAATCCTTTTCCTGAACTTTTGGACCGGTCATCAGATTAACATTGATTTCATTCTGATACTGGTGTAACCGAGTACATATCTCCGTTCTGGTGTATGCACTGGTCTCTTTAAGCCTTTAGTGTAATAAGACAATAATCAGAATTTTAAAAAGCAAAGACAAAAAATAGTTTATTCTTGTATTGGTGAACAATTCCTTTCTGTCGGATAGGACAATAGTTTATTATTGTTTTGTTGAACAATAACTTTCTTTCGGATAGGACAATATTTTATTCTTGTTTTGGTGAACAATTCCTTTCTGTCGGATAGGACAATATTTTATTCTTGTTTTGGTGAACAATTACTTTCTGTCGGATAGGACAATAGTTTATTCTTGTTTTATTAACTAGTTTTCTTTCTTTCGGATAGGACAATAGTCTAATCTTGTTTTGTTGAACTAGTTTCCTTTCTGTCGGATAGTACAATAGTCTAATCTTGTATTGATGAAAAATTCCTTTAATGCATTCTGTCGGATAGTACAATAGTCTAATCTTGTATTGATGAACAATTCCTTTAATGCTTTCTGTCGGATAGTACAATAGTCTAATCTTGTATTGATGAACAATTCCTTTAATGCATTCTGTCGGATAGTACAATAGTCTAATCTTGTATTGATGAACAATTCCTTTAATGCATTCTGTCGGATAGTACAATAGTCTAATCTTGTATTGATGAACAATTCCTTTAATGCATTCTGTCGGATAGTACAATAGTCTAATCTTGTATTGATGAACAATTCCTTTAATGCATTCTGTCGGATAGTACAATAGTCTAATCTTGTATTGATGAACAATTCCTTTAATGCATTCTGTCGGATAGTACAATAGTCTAATCTTGTATTGATGAACAATTCCTTTAATGCATTCTGTCGGATAGTACAATAGTCTAATCTTGTATTGATGAACAATTCCTTTAATGCATTCTGTCGGATAGTACAATAGTCTAATCTTGTATTGATGAACAATTCCTTTAATGCATTCTGTCGGATAGTACAATAGTCTAATCTTGTATTGATGAACAATTCCTTTAATGCATTCTGTCGGATAGTACAATAGTCTNTAAAGTGGCTTTGGTGGGAATGGGATTTCAACCCATGGTATTTAGTGTTTGTATATAACTTTGATCTTGAGTGTATTCTAATCAGATGATTCAGTTTGGGTTTTGTGGTTCTAAATTTGATTTGATGTATATTGAAGTTATTTCTCTTGATATTTAGATAAACAACGCATTATATCTCTATACTATCAGGAGATAAGTTAGGTTCGATCCTTTATCTCTACACTACCTGGAGATAAACTAGATTCTCCTATGTCTCTACACTACCTTCAGATATTTTAGGTCCCTTCTCTCCTTTCATATCTCTATACTATACTACTGGATATAAATTTGGTTCTCCTATATCTCTATATCCTATAACTACCTGGATATAAACTAGGTTCCTCCAATATCTCTACACTACCTGGAGATAAACTAGGATCTTCAATATCTCTACACTAACTGTATTTAAACTATATTATATATCTACTCTACTTGAAAATAATTTAGGTTCCTCCCATATATCTCTACACTTCCTGGAGATAAACTAGGTTCTCTTATATCTCTACACTACCTGGAGATAAACTAGATTCCTCCGCCCATATCTGTACACTACCTGGAGGAGAACTAAGTTTTCCAATCTCTAGACTACCTGGAGATAAACTAGGTTCTCCTATATATATTTTACACTATCTAGAAATAAACTAGTTTCTCTTATATCTCTAAACTACACTCATTTCCTTTATATCTACACTACCTTCAGATAATTTAGGTTCCTCATCTCATATCACTACAATACCTGGATATAAATTTGGTTCTCCTATATCTCTTCACTACTTGGATATAAAATATGTTCCTCCAATATCTCTACACTTCCTGGAGATACACTAGGTTCTTCTATATCTCTACACTACCTGGATATAAACTAGTTTCCTCCCATACCTCTACACTACCTGGAGATAAACTAGGTTCTTCTATATCTCTACAATATCTGGATATAAACTAGGTTCCTCCCATACCTTTACACTACCTGGAGTTAAACTAGGTTCTTCTATATCTCTACACTACCTGGATATAAACTAGGTTCCTCCCATACCTCTACACTACCTGGAGATAAACTAGGTTCTTCTATATCTCTACACTACCTGGATATAAACTAGGTTCCTCCAATACCTTTACACTACCTGGAGATAAACTAGGTTCTTCTATAACTCTACACTACCTGGATATAAACTAGGTTCCTCCCATTCCTCTACACTACCTGGAGATAAACTAGGTTCTTCTATATCTCTACAATATCTGGATATAAACTAGGTTCCTCCCATACCTTTACACTACCTGGAGTTAAACTAGGTTCTTCTATATCTCTACATTACCTGGATATAAACTAGGTTCCTCCCATGCCTCTACACTACCTGGATATAAACTAGGTTCCTCCCATACCTCTACACTACCTGGAGATAAACTAGGTTCTTCTATATCTCTTTTCTACCTGGATATAAACTAGGTTCCTCCCATACCTTTACACTACCTGGAGATAAACTAGGTTCTTCTATATCTCTACACTAGCTGGATATAAACTAGGTTCCTCCCATTCCTCTACACTACCTGGAGATAAACTTGGTTCTTCTATATCTCTACACTAACTGGATATAAACTAGGTTTTCCAATAACTCTACTCTATACCTGGATATAAACTATAGGTTCCTCCTATACACAACCCTGAGAAAGGGAAGGTTTCCCCCAGTATCTCTACACAACCCTGAGAAAGAGAAGGTGAGAAAGAGAAGGTTTCCCCAATATCTCTACACAACCCTGAGAAAGAGAAGGTTTCCCCAGTATCTCTACACAACCCGGAGAAGAGGATTAAAGTCCTGCGGAGTGTTGAACGTATTCTAGATATTAGTTGGATCCCATCACCCAGAGAAGGAACTTCAGAACTTCACGTATAGTTTACTCCTCTCTCAACACAACATTCTCTTCTACTTTTATAATTATCAAAATACAGTTTTTACTATTATGATTTTATTTCTCTAAATAGCGTATCTTTCTTAATTTCTATGTTATATTTAAACATCATAAATTGCTATGTAACATTATACGTGCAGAGCTGGGAACTTTAGAATGGGATATCTTTAATCCTGATCGGTTAATTAATCTGAGCTGAAAACTTTAGAATGAGAAATCCTTAATCCCAATTACTTAATCTGAGTATCCAATGGAGACACTTTTGATTTTCCTCTGAAACCGTTCTTTCTTGGATATAGGAGAGAAAAATCAAAAACCATTTTTTTAATTTAGAGAGTCCCTCCGGTTTCTGTGTATATAATTTTAAATGGCGCGCAAAATTTCAAAATTATTGACTTCACATATGCGACTCTGATTGGTCGAATTTTATACACTTTTCAGGATACAAGAACATGATTAGGTTAGTCTTTATATTAAGAAAAAGAGAGGAGATCAAGCATTAATCTCAATATCCACCATTCTAAAGTTTTCAGCTCTGGAGATTAAGAAAAAGCGGAGAACAAGCATTATTTAATCTGGAGATTAAGAAAAGGAGGATATGAAGCATCGATCTTGATATCCACCATTTTAAAGTTTTTAGCTTAGGTGTTTAAAAATATTTAAAATTTGAGTCGAAAAAATACATACTAATTACTAAATTAAGTAAATACATGGACTTTTACAATTGCAGGTATATATAAATATTGAAATCAAACATTATTTTTCTAAGATAAAATGAATTATTCAAGCACTGTGTATGTAGTGCTCCCTTCCTAAACAAATACATTTTATATATTTTATTCAGTTTTTGTTCCGCGGCAAAACTTTTAATCGTATTCTTTTTGTTCAAACTACATTCTTTCGGGCCTGTCCTGCATTGCAGAACATTTTTAATGGGTTGTTTCATTATAATTCTTATAATACCCTTTAATCACTTTATATTTGCAACCTGATGGCGGAAACCTTTGATATTACAAACTTATATGATCTAGTAGAATTCATAGTTTGAACTTTATATAAAGTTTATGTCATTCGGTTGCAAAGATATAGAGATTCGAAAATCTGAATTTGTGTTTTTTTCTAAATAACTTTGAAAGGGGTTACATTATAACGTTAAAACTTCTTCACTTTTCAACATCATAGTGGAGGACAGTCAAACGGCGGGTCGGTGTTTCAAAATAATCAGAAATGCTTTATAACTTTTTTATTAATTAAGCTATACAGGACTAAAATAGATATTTATATATTTAAAAACCCTTAAAAAATGAATGTATTAATATGTGTCACATTTTAATATTTGTCAAAATTAAAAATAATTATTAAAGATAGAGGTCCATTTTTTTTAATGAGCAGGACTTGAAAAGTTGGACTAGGGATATGTATCACACTCCCTTATCTCAACTCGAAGGGCAAAATCATAGGGGGCGGATGCAACCCCCCCCCCCCCCTAAAACATATTAGACAAAACTAGCCTAACCGCGCGGGATAGGGTTTAATTATAGTTTATACCTTTATAGAGATAAAAAGATACAATTTATACAAACTAAATACATGCACCCTCTCCCCAACCATTCTGTCTCTTCAAATTCCTAATTTAAGAATTATGAAGCACAATATTGGAGCTTTATGCTTATTTTACCAACGAGAAATTAAACTTTAATGTGTTGGAATGGAAAACAATATATTTAATACACAGCTCGGAAACTTGAATACAACAAACTCTTTTTCATCAAATTTTTCATTTTTTTGGCGGGATTTTGTATTTTTTACCTTCAAACATAAACTTATACAGTCATAAGAAGGGGCACAACTTAGTTTTTTTCAAATTTTTTAAATTCCATCTCCGGTCTCTGAAATATTTTAACCATTAGATAGTGGTTATAATTTCTGACAACCACTTCATCCACTCAGCTGGGAATAAATTAAAGAGAAAGAAGTAGTTGAACCTGCTCTTGATAGTTCAACTACCTCGTTGAGGCAATTATATCAACTTGAACGAGCGCGGTAGCACAATTCCAGTTTAGCTACTTCTCAATATTCATAAATTCCGGAACCGAATTTAATTAATTTATCTGTTATAGTTCTGCATTGTAGTTATATCTATAGCGGACATGGAAAAATCCTGAATCACCGATTTAAGTTACGTGGTTGAACCGTTTCTATAGACCCGGCTCAAATTCTTTAAATCCGGTCCCGGCCCCGGTCCACGACCACTGTTGTGCAAAGTATTAATAGAAATGGTGATTTTAAAGATAAAAAAGTCTAATTTCTATATTTGTAAAAACATGGGAAAAGAGGAAAAATAATTTGAGCTGAGTCATAAATTTGTTTGAAATGTATTTAGCTCTTCTCTGGAATAATATGAAATATGTCAAAACACAATTCTTCGACGAGACTTTTTCAAGAAAAAATACTGCGTATAAATCTCTGAACCTTTGCAGAACATTTGCTTCATTCAGCAGCTAGTGAACCTGCTTAGCACGAACATATTTACTTCCAGTAAAAAAGAAAAGTTTTCGACATTTTAATATAATGTTATTTGCCACAAAAAAAAAACCAAAAAGATGTATTGATTTTGTATAAAATCAGAAAAAAAGAATATTTCAAAGAAGTGAGGAATTAAAGTACATGACCACTGACCTGGGCGTATACAGGGATGTTAACAGGGGCGCTTAGATTTTGCTTTCCGGTGGTTGGGTGGGGGGCTTATCACTCGTTGGGGCCTTAAGGAAACCAAGGAGGAGTGAAATGTATTCTCTAATACCTAAACTATAACTAAATACTATGGCAAAAACGTTGTTTATTCACGCATAAAAACATGTTGTGAATTGAACAGGATTTTTGAATATTTTTAATAAAACTCAAACCAAGATTCGGAAAGATGTCTCCCTTTAGTTCAAAAGTATAATGTCTAAAGTTTTGGAACATATCCAAGATTAAGTTACAGGGTGTCTCAACAAAATTGGGTTTGAAAATAAACACTGTCTAACTTTATCTCGTACCTTTTTTATCTTTAAGCTTTCATAAATTACTTTTTTGATAAATACTTTTTTTTGACACCCTGTCCGTGTCCTGGGACTGGAGCAATTTTGTCGGAGAAATGCGCCAAATGGTATTTCATTCTATCCCGGGTTGTCTCGGTTAGGCTGGGTTCATCCTCCTGGGGAAATCAGGATTCAAGAAAGGGTGTTCAGAATAAATCATATTTTTTTTTCATTTTTGTTCTTTTAAGCGAAAATGCGTTCTTGTTGGCAGTGTTTAGGATCCGTTGGATCCGGAACATTTTGGCTTCTCAAAAAAAAACTAAAAATTGTAAAAAAAACTTTTCACTCCAAAACTTCAAATCTTTCATTTCATAAAAAGAAAGATTGTTAAAATATTTCCTGTCTCTAAATGGTCCACTGAGTTATATCATAAAAATAAGCAAAAAGAAGAAGAAAAATTATTACAAATTGTTTTTGGTTAAAAATAATTAGTAAAACTTAAAGAAATGTTCATGAGCTGGATTCATATCAAAATAAAATTGATCCTTATCCTTATCCTTGTTAGTTGCAATATCTCTTTCAGTAGTGTTTTTTTTAGTTTCGTTAAAAAACGACAGGAAAGAGAGTTTTTATGTTTGTGTTTTAAAATTTTCCAGTTTTTATTGTAAAAGGTCTTTTTTCATCATATCGCTTTTAGACAGATGTAAGTCTCTCTATATAAAGCTCTGAGGAGAGATAAATGGTAAAACGAAAAGTTAAAATGTTCCGATGATAAAATACAAAAAGTATAATATTATATACGCTCCCTTAATGATATTTCTTGACATCATCATAAATAAAGTATTCTCTCTCATCCTCTCTTCAACCGGGGGAAAGGGCGGATTCTCTGTATAATAGATTAAATATCTAAAATAATATATGTACGTTTACAGTGAGATCGATAAAACTGTGGAATAGAAAGCGATCCTTCAGAAATCTTTTCAGTATTTGTTTTGCTCTGAAGAAAATATTTTTACTAGTAGCTTGAATAACAACTTAATAAGGGAAATTGGCCTGTGTACACTACATAATTACCGTGTTTCATGTTCTTTTGACACTTTAAGATCACTACTTCAGTTCCTTCAGTCCATAAGTCATCTTCCTATTCCACAGTTTTATGTACATAACTGTACATAAATTCGTACGGTATACATCTTATTGTACTACAAGAATAAAAAATTATACACAGGGGCGTATACCAGGGGGGGGGGG
>NW_019396570.1:0-28366 GCF_000591075.1 Eurytemora carolleeae | reverse complement strand
ATCATGGATCAAAGACAATTGTAGTTCAGGACATTAATATTCTTACAATTGTAGTTCACGACATTAATTTTTTTACAATTGTAGTTCACGACATTAATATTTTTACAATACACGAAGTTCACGAAATTAATATTTTTACAATTGTAGTTCACGACTTACCTTTTTTTTCATTTAATAGATGTTAAGTTTAAATCAGCAGAGATATTCAAAAATCTTTTACTATACCTTTCACACTAACTGATCAATTAATTTAAAGGAATATTTTTCTTTGGAAAATTATATTTAAAGGCCAATTTTTTCTTGTGTACGCCCTTTAGTCGGTACATAAACCTTCCTCAACCACAATCTGAAAATATGTAGAAGTTTCAAATTGAAAATCCAATATATTATATTAAATAGAAACATTAATCATTAGAAGAGAAATAATAGATGTTAATAACGATAAATGATAGAAAAAAGAGGTCAATAAAGACAAAAAAGAAAAGAAGGTTGAATAATTTATCTAAAAGAAATCCATCTGTAAAAATGTTTGGTCGACAGAAGAATTATTTTAAAAGTAAAATGTGTAATTTATCCCCCTGCTTAGATAGATAGATAGAAATAGATTAAATAGATTGAATTTATCAGATCCGTAGATCAAATCTATAGAAATAGATAATATATATCTGAGCCATCCATAGATCAAATCCATTGATTCAATCTTCACTTAGATCAGGAGATAATAGAGAGAGTTATTGAGAATCTACATCTTTAAATTTGTTGGGGAAAAAAGTATTAAAATATAAAAGATCAAGGATCAAAGATCATGGATCAAAGATCATGGATCAAAGATCATGGATCAAAGATCATGGATCAAAGATCATGGATCAAAGATCATGGATCAAAGATCATGGATCAAAGATCATGGATCAAAGATCATGGATCAAAGATCATGGATCAAAGATCATGGATCAAAGATCATGGATCAAAGATCATGGATCAAAGATCATGGATCAAAGATCATGGATCAAAGATCATGGATCAAAGATCATGGATCAAAGATCATGGATCAAAGATCATGGATCAAAGATCATGGATCAAAGATCATGGATCAAAGATCATGGATCAAAGATCATGGATCAAAGATCATGGATCAAAGATCATGGATCAAAGATCATGGATCAAAGATCATGGATCAAAGATCATGGATCAAAGATCATGGATCAAAGATCATGGATCAAAGATCATGGATCAAAGATCATGGATCAAAGATCATGGATCAAAGATCATGGATCAAAGATCATGGATCAAAGATCATGGATCAAAGATCATGGATCAAAGATCATGGATCAAAGATCATGGATCAAAGATCATGGATCAAAGATCATGGATCAAAGATCATGGATCAAAGATCATGGATCAAAGATCATGGATCAAAGATCATGGATCAAAGATCATGGATCAAAGATCATGGATCAAAGATCATGGATCAAAGATCATGGATCAAAGATCATGGATCAAAGATCATGGATCAAAGATCATGGATCAAAGATCATGGATCAAAGATCATGGATCAAAGATCATGGATCAAAGATCATGGATCAAAGATCATGGATCAAAGATCATGGATCAAAGATCATGGATCAAAGATCATGGATCAAAGATCATGGATCAAAGATCATGGATCAAAGATCATGGATCAAAGATCATGGATCAAAGATCATGGATCAAAGATCATGGATCAAAGATCATGGATCAAAGATCATGGATCAAAGATCATGGATCAAAGATCATGGATCAAAGATCATGGATCAAAGATCANATATGTATGTACAGATATTTGCACTGCACGATGTACGATAATAATATTCATATATGTATGTACAGATATTTGCACTGCACGATGTACGATAATTATATTCATATATGTATGTGCAATGCTAAATTGAAGATGCTTTACATCATTACAGTGAATACACAATACATAAAAATACATTAATACAATGAGATTCTTTTCATCAATAAAAAGATCTGAGTAAAAATTAAATCGTACATATATTTGAAACAATTAATTTACATTGTTCTCCTGTACAAAAGTTTCAGAACTCCGTTTTTCTTTCCAGAATTTCCCGTACACTTTGGGTCACATAAAACTATGGAATAGGTAGACGACATTTCAGCAATCTCATATCTATTATGTTATTGCTGTAAATAGTTTTAAAAGAACCTTGAAAATCTTTTTCTGTGAATTTAAAATCATAACTTGAGCTTAGCAGTAGTTTTCCTATTCCACAGATTTATGGTTTTCACTATATAGGCCTCCCAGAACAGAGATTATATTCTCTTTGGTAGGCGTATATTAAAATGTACGTTGTACATTGTATTTCTTGATCTCTATTCTTCAATGTTTATATTAATTAAGTTACCAATAAAAACCATTATTGGACAGAATAAACTAAGAATATGCTGTCCCATATAATTGAAAACAAACAAAGAAAAAATATAAAAGATATCTTAAACAAATGTGTTTCTTAAAATTTCAAATTTAACCCTTATATTTTCATTTAAATTTTCCCTTTCACCGCAAATTGTCTTTTGTTTCTAACTGGCTGTAACACTTTTCTTTGAGTCCAATTTGATTTATTTAATTTTATTACAAATAAAATGTTGTATTTTGGTATTTCAGATCTAGTGAAAACAATGTAGTTTAGAGTAGACTAGAGTAGTGCATATAGATAGAAATAGACCAGAATAGACCAGAATAGACCAGAATAGACCAGAATAGATCAGAATAGACCAGAATAGACCAGAATAGACCAGAATAGACCAGAATAGAACATAATAGACCAGAATAGACCAGAATAGACCAGAATAGACCAGAATAAACCAGAATAGACCAGAATAGACCAGAATAGAACATAATAGACCAGAACAGACCAGAATAAAACAGAATAGGACAGAATAGACAAGAACAGACCAGAATAGACCACAAAAGAATGGAAAAGGCCAAATTAGACGAGCGCAGACCTAACTAGACCTAACTAGACCTAACTAGACCTGAATAGACCAGAATAGACCAGATTAGAATAGAAAAGCTTCAGAATAAACCAGAACTTAACACAAAAGACCACACCAGACTGAAAAATAATAGATTTATAAAGACCAGAATAAATTGAGGCGCAGAATACCTATCAGAATAGCTCAGTTCGATCAAACTAGTTCCAAAAGGACCAGAGGACGACATTCAAGCTCGGGAATTAAAAACCTACAATCAATGAAACCACGTTCAAACATTTGAGTTGGATAGATAAAGTAAACTGTACATATACTGTAGCTATGGGACGGATAGGACAGGAGAAGGGGTTGGATAAAGAGCCAGACACTCTGACAGGACCGGAGATGGAGGTCGTTACTGTCGTCTTCCATCAGTTCGAGACAGGACTTAGAGAAGGAACCATTTATACCAGGGTAATATCATTAATTATTATTATTATTATTTACTATTACTGTTACTATCATTATTGTTATTACTACAGTGAACCCCTTAATAACGAATACATCGGAAGAATTTATCAAATGTCGTCTTGACCATTTTTCAACGAGTTTTATACTATATTTCGTAAATTTCAGTATTTGAGAAAATAAATAAATATCCATGAATATGCGGGAACAGTTTTAAAGAGTTCCATATAATCATTTAATTTAAAACCTAAATATCTACAATATTCCATTATCAGAAAGTGAAGAATACGACATTTGATGAATTCTTTCGATGTATTCGTTACTCAGGGTTTCACTGTATTATTACTACTATTATTTATATTATCATCATCATCATAAAGCAATCAATGTTTTATCTTTTCATAAATGAATGTCAATAATTTTATCTAATTCTACTTTTAGGATTTGTTAGACGCAATGAAGGCCCTGGGGTTGAACCCTGGAGAACAGGAAGTGATTGATATGACCAACGAGGTTGCTAACAACGGTCTTGTTTACTTCCCTGACTTCTGTAGAATAGTTCTTAGGTAAATATACTTCCCAGACTTCTATAGAACATATTTCTAATTTCTTTACTTCTAACTTTCTGAGTTTGAAAAACAAGGTTAAGAATGAGCGGTTAAATCCCTCTAAATTAAAGTTTACACAAATGTTTCATGGCTTGATGGTAAATATTCAATAGTTTCACTAAAATACGTGTTGTTGATCTGTTAATAATTAAGGAATAAAGAATGCATAAATTCCGTACAGTCGTCTCAAAGTCCTTGTATTTCTCTGAGAAAAATTTAAATTTGTATTTAATTAATATCTTGAAATTCTAAATATTTATTATTGCAGAAAATACAGAGAAGAAAACCAAGAACTGTTTAATCAACAATTGTTTAAGGTACACCAATAGTATTAAATATTCTAAACATTCTAAACATTTTAAACATTCTAAACATTCTAAAAATTCTAAACATTCTAAACATTCTAAACATTCTAAAAATTATAAACATTCCAAACATTCTAAACATTTTCAAAAATTCTCAAAAATTCTAAACATTCTAAACATTCTAAACATTCTAAACATTTTGAACATTCTAAACATTGCAAAAATTTTAAACATTCTGAACATTCTAAACATTCTAAACATTTTTAAACATTTCAAAACATTCTGAACATTCTAAAAAGTCTTAACATTCTAAACATTCCAAACATTTAAAAAATTTTAAACATTTTAAACTTTCTAAACATTCTTAAAAAATTTTAACATTCTAAACATTATGAACATTATGAACATTATAAACATTCTGAACATTATGAACATTCTAAACATTATGAACATTCTGAACATTATGAACATTCTAAACATTATGAACATTCTGAACATTATGAACATTCTAAACATTCCAAATATTTTAAACATTTCAAACCTTCTAAACATTCTGAAGATTCTAAACATAAAACCAAGTTAGAGAAAAAAAAATGTCAACGGAAAACCCACGAGGATGATTGAAAAAATTAAATAAAAAAATATAAAAATGTTATTTATGTTACTTTCGATAGATTTTAGGGTTTTAAAATGGCAAGAAGTCAAGTAACACTCCCTTTAATCTTTAATCTGTACATAACTGTACAGAACTGTACATATATGTTCAGATCCTGTGCGGTACAGATCCGTATCCACAAAACTTCCGAGCAAAGAGATATAGGATTCAGGAGAAGAGTTTTACAAGAGAGGAGTTTACCGGGGTCATGAGACAACTTCCGGTACAGGTAAAATATTTTATTCAGATTTTAATTTATTAAAAAATATGTCTAAATCTGAACAAAATTCTTCATATTTCTAGTAATTCTAATTACCTTAAGTACAGAGCTCAATATTACGATAATTTGTTTCAAGAATTCAGATTAGGCTGATGAAAAAAAATCCAAAATATTTTTTTCAAATACAATTTTTTTTTAAATCTCCAAGTTGTGTCGCATTTGTTAAATGATTCGTGGCAAACAATCCTTTTTTCGTTTAAACAACTTCCGGTCGTCTTCACCCCGGACTAACCAAAGTGAGAAGCATTCGGTTTCATTCAAACCTGTTATGGTCAATAATTCAACAATATTTAAACTTATGGATTTGTTTATTTCATACTTTTTCATTCAAAATGTCTATGCCGACAAAAAAGTATTTAAGAAAAAAGGCTAAAATATTATGTATAATGGTTCAAATTGTGATTGAAAGCCAAAGCTTTCTGATATATTGACAGAACCGTTAAATGCGCCAAAAAATATCAATTCCAGAAAAAATGTTCTGTGTGAGGGTGTGTGTGTGTGTGTGTATTTCCAGCCATAAATATATTTCATTTCTTGCTTTCATATCTATTCAAAATCAGAAGATTTGTATCAATAGTTTTGCTGTTCTTGCGAAAAAGGGAAATAACTTTGAGTTTAGTTTTATATTCTCAGTGTTTGATTTTCTTCCTAAAATATATTTCATATTTCTGCGAAAAGGAAAGGGGTAAACAGCTGGGAATGGGGGGGAGGGGTTGTGTATTAAATTAAGTTGAGAACATTTCAAACAACTTTTTATTTTTTGCTGAATTACTTTTCCATTTTCCTGAAAGAGAATTCATAATTATATGCACATAGAAGTAAATATAATACATAAAACTCATCTACAACAACTACTACAAAAACTTGATTAAACAAAATTCATAGGTCTAGGCAAGTCCTACAATGTTTGTGTATAGTTTAAGGTTAATTCGAAAAAAATTAAACAAGTTGCCGAAACATGTTCGGTAGAATCTATCTTTATGTTTAATATTCTAGAACTATATATCTTCTAAAGTAAAAAAACAAACACTTTTTAATATCCTTAATGCAGCTGAAAGGGAGAGTTATCTAATCTCAAAAACTAATATTACCAGTAGGGGTTGACACTTTTTAAAATAAATATTCAATGAAAAAAGTTTAAGTAATTAGTGCAAATTCACAGCAAACTAAAGTAAACTGTTTAAAAGTTTGAAATCTTAAATGTTTTCAATCAAAGCTCCTTTTCTTGGAGAATAATTCATTAAAAAGAACAAAAATGTTGGATTTTCTTATTTTCAACCAATTAAATTTTCTTTTCTCAGTTTTTCGGGTAAAATCAAGTAAAGAAGAGCTACGAGGTGGGAAAGCCTGTCAAGTAAAGTCGCATAAATTTGACTTTCTCCTTTTGTGTGTATTGAGTAGTTTGTTATATATTAGCTTCTAATAATGAATATAACTAAATGTTAAGCTAAATGATAAGATGGTCGCTGTAAAACTATATCGTTAATAAAAAAAATCCAGTTGGTTCCTCCCATATTATCCCAAATATGTGAACAGCCTCTTGAAGTAGACAAGTGTTAAAGTGTAGAAAGTATATTGGTGCTGACAGGAAGTAAAATGTAGTATATATAGTACATTATGGGGGAAACAGATTACATAGAATAGAGTATATATAACAACAAGATCAGTTCTTATATATATATATATATACATACTAGCTTGGAAACCCAGATAGAGACTCCCACCGTTTACCCGCACTTAGACGTTTTTTAACCGGGAAACTAACTTTTCATTATAATAATCGACCCCGTCAACTTAGAATCTCAAAACCAAACTTAGAACATTCCCGTGGTTCTCCCGAGGTCCCCATTTAAAATTTGAGGCAAATCAGTCCAGGGGTTTCTGAGTTATGATCGGACAAACAAACAAACAGACAAAAAGAGATTACAACTTTATATATAAAGATTATTTAAAGCAATGCGGTATTCTTTCGAGAATCTATTTAATTACAAGTATATAATCCATGATTGAAGTTTGAAATTTCATATGTTTTCAATGAGAACTCCCCTTACTGAAGAGCTATTGAGAAGCACAAAAATGTCTTGAATTTCTCATATGTAACTTGTTACATGTGAAACTCTTCTAAAACTTAAGTGTGTAAAATCAAAACTAGAAGAGCTACAAGGTCACAAAGTTGCAGCAGTAACCTAGCACGAATTTAACCTTCTCCTCCTGTCTAGTTCACTGTATCTCAATCTGATTTTAATTTATCAAGTTTTCTAAATATCTTTAATATCTTTTTATTCTGTACTTTGACCAACTTGTTATAAAAATGAAAATTTTCATTATTTCCATTATTTCCATATGGAGGATGATAAAAGCTGATATTGAACAAATATTAAACTGTAAAGACTTTAATTTGAAACACCCTGTAAAAGATATCACATATATCACATAACAAATTTCATCCATATTTTTTAATATTGAGGACTGAAGTCTCAGTTCCGATTTTTCACAAATCATATATGATTGTATACATTTTGTATTCAGTTACAGTATACACTTTTTTATACAGTTACAGTATACAGTTTTTTATACAGTTAGAGTACACAGTTTTTTTATACAGTTACAGTATACATTTTTTCTATACAGTTACAGTATACAGTTTTTTTATACAGTTACAGTATACATTTTTTGTATACAGTTACATTATACATTTTTTCTATACAGTTACAGTATACACTTTTTGTATACAGTTACAGTATACAGTTTTTCTATACAGTCACAGTATACACTTTTTGTATACAGTTACAGTAAACAGTTTTTTATACAGTTAGAGTATACAGTTTTTTATACAGTTACAGTATACAGTTTTTTTTATACAGTTACAGTATACATTTTTTGTATACAGTTACAGTATACAGTTTTTGTTAACAGGTACACAGTTTTTGGATACAGTTACAGTACAAAGTTTTTGTATAAAGTTACAGTATACAGTTTTTGTATTAAGTTACAGTATACAATTTTTGTATACAGTTACAGTATACAGTTTTTTGTATACAGTTACAGTATACAGTTTTTTGTATACAGTTACAGTATACAGTTTTTCTAATCACTGTGTCTTGGCAACCTAATGACAAAGAACTTTTATATTTCAAACTATGAATTATGTTAGATCAAATATTCTAAACTTAAAATATCTAAGGTTTACGCCATCAGGTTCTAAAGATATAATGATTGGAAAATTTGAGTTTGTGGCTAAGAATCAATTCCTTGTTGATATTTTGCGTATTTCTTCTTAACAAGCTCGACTACAGGGTTACCCACAAAGGATGAGAATGTAAAGACGACCATTAACTCTCAAATATGACGATTCCAAATTGAATCAAGTCAATCCATGCCTTGAATATAGTCGGTTTAATGATTTGGCATAGAAACAAATTTCTAGTTGCTGGGAACCATGGATAAAAAGAAACAGACAGTATAAATTCTGTAAGTCGTCTCTGAAGTCTCATCCTTTGTGGGTAACCCTGTATCTTGATTAGTGAAATCAATTTAATTCAATAAATAGACTGTCATTTTTTTATGGAAGCCATGGGTACCCTGGGGGGAAAATAGGCAAACAAAATCGATAAAAAGACTTTAATTCTAGTCCTTAAAAATGGTAGTATTTGTCTTTTCTAATTAGTGAAGAGCCCCTTAAACTGTTTGATTGATTGATTGATTGTAGGTGGATGAGGAGGATATTGAGGGGATGTTTAATTATGCAGACCAGGATAAAGATGGACGAATATCCTACAGGAACAAAATCTTATCTTCAGTCGTCTTCATTGTATGTGGTGATTTCTTGTTTTTAAATGGCGGCATTTTCTTCCGTTTTCCGGTGATCAGCCTTATATAATATTTTTTCTTAATTTTTATGTAAATTCATTTCCATATTTAATACTCTAAATTGCATCTAAATTTTTAGACGGATTTTATCCTTTAATATCAATACCTAGTCAAAAACATAAATACGTACTTGGTTATTTTTTAACTCTATATATTTTGTGTAAGCTTTTAATGGGAAACAATGCATCAGTGCCATCAAAACACTTGCAGTGAGCAATGATGATTAATTAACCCATACGGCTTAACCTTTTTTCAGTTTACTGAACCTTTTTAAACATTCGCAAAAGTTGTCTTTGTTTTTCGCTTCATTCCGGAGACCACTGTATCATATCATTCCTTGCTCTTGGCAGTTTAAATCGATGTTAAACCCAGGGCTTTGATGTTTCTGAACTGAAGAGGAGAGATGCATCAACATTTAATTTCCATCAAGTTTTGCATTTATGAAGAGGTCTACAGAACACAGGATACAGGAAACAGGATTTTTAGGCAACTATAGTGAATATTATAAATTAGTACTTCAGTACTTCAGAAACATAAAAAGAATTTATAACAAAGAATTTAGAATAAAGAATTTATACAAAATGTCGTATTCTTACCTTTCTGATAATGGAATCTGCAGATATCTAGTTTTTTATTAAAGAGCTTTGTAAGACTTTTCCAGCGTACTTGATGGCTATTTATTAATTTTTACATTTACTAAGATTTATGTATAATAATGAAATACATTAAAAAATTGTCAAAACAGCATTTTGTAAATTCTTACGATTTGGGGTAAACTGTATGTTTTAACAAACATTGTATATATATAAGAACAAGTGTGCAGTGTGCACCCGATCTTGATTTATTGATTTCCAGCTTATTTATTCCTATGTTTTTTTTTAATGTTATACCTGAATATATTTAGAAGTCAGAACATGTGTTTTTAATCTCGGATTAAGCATGGGACGAATTAATTCAATTTTTTAAAATACCTTGGGGTAGTAATAGCCTGCAGGGAAAACTTCAAAACTGCTCAAAAGTTAAAACCATTACAAATACCTATACTTTAACCGAGGTTTCGAATTATTTTAAGAAATCATGTGAAAATAAATGATATAATTTTATGGACCAAAATTTTAAGAAAAAAAGAGATTTTGTTTTGTCCAGTGAATTCCTGTTGATGATAAATCCACCCAAGATACCCTGTGCCCCTAAACCTGCTGCGAAGCGTGTAACTCTGAAGTTTCCAGGCAGCTCAGAGAAAGAAACCATAGAGAAAATATCGGCGGAAAAAGTGGTAGTTGCAGAAACTCTTGAGATCCCAGTGTCAGCTGTTGAATCAGCTGTTCCAGCCGCTCACCAGTCAGCTGTTTCAGCTGTTTCAGCTGTTCAGCAGGCAGAGAACACTGTTGTTTCTGTAAAAAGTGAGCAAGCAATATCGAACCCAGTTACAAGTTAAAATCTCATTTTGAAAACTATTTACAATTAGTAGAACCCATGGCAAAAATAGGTTTGAATTTTAGAAAAATATCATGATAGAAAAAAAAATTATACTTTGGTTTTTTTTTTAATCAAAAACGATTAAACCTGTGAATTACAAAATTTTCAATTTTTTTCTTTCTTTAATTGAGAACAACATTTTTTAATCGGTAAATTTGAAAAGTATTAAAATACTTTGTTGGTTTTTAGAGTAAAAATTAAATTATCCGCCATGATTAAAATTCTGATCTGTTTTTAGAACTTTTTTTTAAAAACCCTGTCCGGTCTTTCAAATCCAGAACCTTGAACTAAACTAAACTTGTAAAATTGAGAACAAAAAATCCAAATATCTTTAAAAAATTCAATCTGAAAAATAAACTTAAAAATGAGATTTATTTTGTGATTTTAAAACTTTATTCTTGTTGGATCTCTTATTCAATGTTTTCTCTTAAATCCCTTGGATTAATTTACTCAGATTTAATCCGTTTAAGTGATATTTATAAGTGTTCAACTTCGAACATCCTTAGATTAAATTCACAGGAGAGATTTCTTATCTTCTGTAATTTTGCTGCCAAAAATTAACATTTTTTAAAAATTAATGGAAAAGCAAATTTTTAAATCGTATTTCTCAAATTTTCCCAAAAAAGTAAATTTACTTTTATGAAACTAAATACACCATTTTGTTCTCCAATCAATGACATAATAAAAGTTTTAAAACAAAAGTTTTAAAAGTTTTAATTTTATGATGAGAAAGTTTTAAAAAAAATTTACCCTTAATATTCGATATTTTTTAGGTCTGTTTTTTTTCGACATATATAAATTTTACTCATATAAATTTTATATATTGATGAATCTTTTTTTCCTTGTATCTTGAAGAAAATCGTTTATTGAAAAAAGAATCGTGTTTTAAGTAAAAATTCTAACTTTTTAAATTAAAATAAATCATTTTTATTTCTATATAAAAGATTATTTTCTTCGCGTAGAAATGGAATAATTAAAAAATCGTGTACTCGAGTATATAATCCTTATTATACCTTGTTATAAAAATCATATTTATCAAATATATTATAAGACCCTTTTTATCCTTTAATTTAGTAAATTGATCAGACGAGAATGATGTGAAAAGTTAGCAGGGAAGAAAATGATGGATCGAACCAATTTTCATAAAAAGTTTTTAGAAAATGTTCTCACAACATTTTATAATGTCAATAGAAGCTTAAAATAACAATAGAAATATTCAAGATGATGGATGGATGTGTTTTTTTAGAGTTGAGTTTAGTTTATTCAAAATCCTGTATTTTATATTTTATATGTTTATTTCCTAACTTTTATCCTGAAATCTTCCGTAAGCTTTATTTTCATGTTGGTGGATCTGCTGGTTTTCATTCTTTTTAAAACATATACGTTGTATGCGCATTGCGCACACATTGACAAATCAAATGTTAAAATAGATTGTTAAAAAATTTGGATTAAGCATGTGTGTTGTTAGTTTTTAATCCTTCATCTCTCCATTTTACTAATAGTAAATGCTAAAAATAATATTAAATATTTCTGAGGCGTCCATGTTATTTTATTTAAAAGAAAAAGAAATGCTCAACAAGTTTGAATATGATATTATAGAAATTCTGGTTTTTTTCTGGAAAATAATTAAAATCTTGATTTTTTCAATATAATTTATACAAAACCTAAAAGCTGAAACCCCAATATTGTAAACATATGTTTCCATTTTATTAGAAAAGAATGGAATAAAAGGAAGGAGAAGGGGAAAGAATATCACAATTAAAATATTTAAATGAAGTAGCTAGACGGCCTGTACGAACGAGATCATTTAACTGAAGAATAGGTTTAAGGGGGGAGAAGGGATCGAGGGGGGACAACACTGTGAACTCCGGTTCATTTGAAGTACAGGACCGACATGTTAGTGCTAGTGTAAGTTGTATAGTTCTATACAGTTCTGTATAGTTCTGTACAGTTATTTACAGTTCTGTACAGTTCTGTACATACATACAGACTATAATAAGACTTTTCGGCACAGTACACGAAATGAAACATCTTCTATAAGATTGTTGGGACAAAAAAGAGAGATTATCTCAATGGGGATAAAATTTATCAAAAGAGAGGGGGAATATTGTAAAAACTTATTTTAAAAAAAAGGGGGNTTAATTAACCTAACCCGTGGCCGCAGCGCTCGGCCCCCTAGCCTGTCCTAGCCGTAGCGCTCGGCCCAGAAAGTGTCTTAACCTAACCTAACCCTAAATAATAGAAAGTGTCATAACTTAACCTAACCCGTGGCTGCAGCGCTCGGCCCCCTAGCCTGTCCTAGCCGCAGCGCTCGGCCCAGAAAGTGTCTTAACCTAACCTAACCCTCAATAATAAAAAAAATAATAATAAATTTGCTGAAAAATAAGTGGTAATGTGCAAAATTGATAGGAGGGGCGGCCCGGGGGGGCGGGGGAGGGGTCCAAAAATTATTCTCTAGGACAGACCCGGTTTCTGATATCAGGTTTCAAATATAAGGATTTGAATGTTATTTTGAGACAAGTGCTCACTTTCCTTCTTGTAAACAATGGAAACTATGATTTTTTGTGATGAATATGGTTGCGGAGTGTCCTGAATATGGTTGCGGAGTGTCCTGAATATGGTTGCGGAGTGTCCTGAATATGGTTGCGGAGTGTCCTGAATATGGTTGCGGAGTGCCCTGAATTCCTCCTGTAATAAATCTCAGTAAATGGTGGATTGCAGTTTATGAGGATCCTGCTCACACATAGGTCCAGACTGCTCACACATAGGTCCAGACTACTCTAAAAAGTAAAAATCATGCTGGATCGACTTTGTGACTTTAGAGGGTTAATTCTTGGGTCGCTTTCAGCCTATATTTTCTTTCAGCCTCAAAATATGACATTTAGTGCAAGAATAATATTTTATTTTAAACATTTGCTTTTCTTACATTTTGTCAAATTATGACCCTGACAGAAGATATATGCATAATTGAACGTGCTTGTATTACGCTTAACTACACTTAGTAACACTTTTTTGCAGCCCTAGACATGAATATGTTGAAACACAACTTGTTGTAATAAGCAAAATTCTTTAAAAAGAATCGATCATTTGGCACAAGCTTTGATTTTTAAATCCCTTTAACTTTGCAACCAAATATTAAAACCAAATTTCAAAAGTTTGAAATATCAAGAGATTACACCATTAGAGTGTAAATAAATATACGGGGATTAGTAAATTTGAGCTTGTGGCTAAAATTCAATTAGTTTTTGTGTGAAAGTTTGCTACCTTTAGATGGCTGTGCTCCTCCTACGTCTGATATCTAAACCCATATATGGAACTTGGAATCAGTTAAAGATGAGCTCACAACAAGGAATCTGAGTCATTGTTTACAAATATACATTAATCCATGTGGGGACCTGGTCATATCTTTTCCATAAACGGTCCCGGGAACTTCCTTGCTTAGTTTATATCCATTATAGGACCTGATATAACCCAATTAAGCATTTTTGTCGGTTAGGACGCAGATAGATTTAAATATTGGAATTGACTGAAAGTGTTTATCTTCATTTATAGAGGTTGATGTCCGATTCACTGTTATTTAACAGCTTTGTTTAATAAAATGCATAAAATATTATAATTATTCACTTATTTAAAATTGATTATTTTTCAATTGTGATTTCTCTCTAAACTGACAATATTCCTTCAAAACTAAAGAAATTACCATCTTTATTTTATTATTGAGTAGGTTTTAAAAGAACTGTTGTGAATCAGTCATCTCCCGTTTTTTAAAAGGGAGGTCGCTTAAAATTTTTGAAAAATCCAAAAATATAATATCAAATCTATTTTTTTTGTATTAAATTTAAAAAGAATTTATGTGAATGATCACAAACTTTAAAACCTGTTTCTTATTCTCTGACACCCTGTAGAAGCATAATATGTGGGTTGAACAATGCAACAAAACATTCTGTATTTGTCACTAAACAAACCCTGTAGTGCTAAAAATGCAGTTTTATTACTCTTTTAAACTTGTCACATTTGTCAATCAAACTCTGACATCTCTAAATATAAATATAAATATTCACTGCAGTTTAAATTTTGAAGAAATTCAAATTTAAGATATTTGAAAAGGTATATTGTTATTAAATAAAATGGGTAGTGACTATCGATTTCGAACTGAATTTAACCTTTAACTTTTGTGAACACTCACTTTAAAATAAGATTTTTTATTATTTTAGAAAGATGTGATTTTTTATTTTCTTTATGCAATGAGCAATGAAAAAATATTTAGCAATATAATTATCAAATACCAATGCACAAAGTAATAATCTCTTTTGTCTGTACGTGTGTTTTTTGTTTAAATGTCAGATCATAACTCATGAACCCCGTGACCGATTTGCCTCAAATTTTGATCAGGGAACTCGTAGGATCCATGATAATGTTCTTAAATTGGTATAAATATTATAAATTGAGATAGTCAACTTATTTATAATACAATATAATTATATATTGCTATATATATAAGGATCGTCATGCGACGTGAAACATTATGCTTAGTGTAATACTTTTTGAATAAAATTTAAAAACTGGAATATATATATGTGTATATATATAGCAATAAACTATATTAAGTTAACAATAGAAAATATTCTTAACTTAACTTATATATATTTATATATGTATATATATATATATAGATCCAGCACTAATGATGTATAATGTAATTATGTAAATGTAATTTATAAGGAAGAATTAGAAGAAGAGCAATTAATAACCTAGGATTAGGTTGGATCTACAAAGATAGCAGGACCACCCAAATTTAACAAGGGAAGCCCTCCAAATACATTCCCGTTTAGGGAGATGTCAAGATGTGTATTATAAAGGATGCATCCAAATCAAGTTGATCTCTTATTAAAAATCATTTAGGAAAATCGTGATAAACCTTCGGGCCTTTTGAAAATGTTAAATCATGTAAACACATGGAAAAACGTTATTATGTTAATTTGCTTAAAATTTCATAAGTGAAGGGTAAGAAAATAAGAAAATTTAACAAATTTGGAATATTTTCACTTAAAAATAAGATGACTTTTTAGATTAGCATTGTGTATCTTATCGTTAATTATGAATAAGTGGTAAATTAAAATAAAGATCAAAATTGTTAAATGTAGTAGATGTTACATATGTGATGATTTTATCGGACCACCGTGTTTAAGATACCCTAAAGAAAAAGGTCAAACTGAATGAAACTTGTTTTTTTCGGAACACCCTACAGTTTAGCACTACACGCTTCACAAAGATAAGCGTAACTTAAAAATGTCAACAAAATTAGCTAAAACAAAAAGTGTAGAAAAAGCAGTAGAAAGGGGTGGGTCCGAACATTTTATAAATTTAAATTCAATATACGTCTCCGGACTAATAGTTAAGCAAACCTTTTTATTCTCAGGATTTTAAATGGTTTGGCAGAGCCAGATATTTGCATGGATTTGTTTGCAAACCTCATTAATGCATCCTTATATTTGCTAAATCTGCAGTCCTTGTTTTTCTAGGTATTGAATATTGATCACATATTATAAAATATTCATCTCAAAATGGAATATATGAAATTGTCGTTTTTCTAGAAGTGTTTTACATATACTTATTTTTTACTTCCATTGATTGAGCAGTAGATCTACGTAAGACGTAAGTCGCTGTTGTGGAGAAACCACAATTAGAAATGATGAATTTTTAAAAGATAATCATGGATATCTCATTCATTCTCTATTAAACAAACCTTTTTAGGGTACCATTGTAAATCAGACACACAACTCTTTAAATACCGGACCACTTGAAATTGCGTCTACTGTCCCTTTAAAAGATAAAGATGTCGTTTATTATCTGTTATGAGGGGATAAAATAATCATGTTATGATTTGATTATGATCATTTTATTTCACAATATATCTTGAGTGTAAAACTTATAATTTGATGATATAATCTGTTCGAAAGTGTTTTTTTTCCAAAGTTAGATAAAAAAGAAATAAAAGAAAATCAAACTCAAAAAATAGATTTTATTTTTCAATCCCAAAAAGTTGTGTATTTTGCATATTCAATAAAAAAAGAAATTTGTTATTAATTTCAAATCTAAAGTTGGCAAAGATTGTAAAATGTTCGAATTATCTTTCTTCGTCCTTTCTGAAAGTTTAAAAATGAAAACGGTTAAAACCTACACATGAGATTGTTCAACTTGTAAACAAATTTGGTTAAACACAGAACACATGGGAATCCATCAAACTTGGGATTTAAATAACCTTGCCTGAGATTTAAGCATGAAAAATTAGAAATTCAAAATAGATTTCTAAGGAGTGATCGCCAATATAAGGTGTTTTTATTTCAATTTTCAAACGTTAATAACTCCATGATTTTTGAATATATTTCAGGTGAAAATCTCATTTTTCATTAACTTTTATAGAACTTAAATATCTTTAAAAAATGATGAAGTTATTGTAGCGTTTGATATTTACAGTTACAGTTTGATATTGACATTTTGTTAAAACTTTTCTTACTTTGTTTGTGTTCATTAATTTTTATTTTATATTTTTACTAAATTTAGTTTCTTGGATAAAATTGTTAAGTTTCATGAATGATAAAAATTTGCAGTAAACATCAAATCATTTAAAGTTACCTCCAATTCATAGAGTGGCTTGTACGCTTCACAACCATACCATTTAAACCTTTATTTTATTAATTATGTAAACAATATCGCCCTTGTTCTAACTTAAAAGGAAGTGTTTGCGAAAAATGAAAGGGGATATAGGCTTACGGCGAAAAATAATCGCTTTTGATCGCTACTTATATCGTACTTCTACAAGGAGAAAATTGTTAAAAACGACTTATACTAAAGAACGTAGCGTCCATATAAATCCAGAAAGTTGCAATATAAGACTCGGATCGAAAAAAATATCAATTTAATTTCAAACAAATCATTCAGATATTACAACCTACAGTATTCGATTATTTTTCGACGCATTTGTATACAGTTAATATTTAATATTCGTTTTGTATACAATGCACTTAAAACACTGAAATAGTTGGCCGCCAGATGTCTCAGCTCTCGATGCTTTGAATGATTACACGTGTCAAAGACACCTAGCGGAAAAAATCGTTTTAAGTGCACTGTGTATAAAAAAAATAACAGATGTTATGAAATATATATACGAATGCGTCTAAAAATAATCAATGACTTTAGGTTGTAATATCTGAATGATTTGTTTGAAATTAAATTGATTATTTTACGATCCGAGTCGCATATTGAAACTTTCTGAATTTGTCTGGACGCTACGTTCTTCAGTATAATGCGCGTTTTTTTTAACAATTTTCTCCTTATAGACCCAACAGATAGAAGTGAGATTAGTAGCGATCGAAAGCAATTATTTTTCGCCGTAAGCCTATACCCCGTTTCATTTTTCGCCGTAACTCTCCATTTAACAAGTGTTTTATAGTTCTGGCACCAAACCTCCATTGCTTCTGAAGTTGAAATGCGCAAGTCAATTTACAGAAAAAAAAAACACAATCGAGGAGAAGATTATTGATGAAAATTCGTTTGAAATTACGTCTAAAGTTCCGTTTAGCTCCATCTAAATATTTTCCAAGTTGAAAAATTAGAATTCAAAAATATAAGATTGAAAAAGTTTGAAGAGATACTGCATCAGCCCTCGATACAGTGGACAAGAGAATACAGATACTGCAGAAGTCCTCGATACAGGTGACAAGATAATACAGATACTGCAGTAGTCCTCAATACAGGGAAAATACAGATACTGCATCAGCCCTCGATACAGGGTACTAGAGAATACAGATACTGCAGTAGTCCTCGATACAGGAAACTAGAGAATACAGATACTGCAGTAGTCCTCGATACTGGGAACTAGAGAATACAGATACTGCAGTAGCCCTCGATACAGGGAACTAGAGAATACAGATACTGCAGAAGTCCTTGATACAGGGAACTAGAGAAAACAGACACTGCAGTAGTCCTCGATACAGGGAAAATACAGATACTGCATGAGCCCTCGATACAGGGGACAAGAGAATACAGATACTGCATGAGCCCTCGATACAAGGGACAAGAGAATACAGATACTGCAGTAGTCCTCGATACAGGGAACTAGAGAATACAGATACTGCAGTAGTCCTCGATACAGGCTCTCTCTTTGCAGACTATAGAGCAACCAAGGACTGATTAAAATTTAATCCAGATTTATATTTTTCTGTTGCTACAAGGTTACTAGAGAGATAAAATCTTTTCTGACACTAATATTTGTTGTGACACCTTGTAGCCTATATCCTGACTCCGGGTGTATCCTAGCACTGGTTCCTGGAAAACTTAACGGCGGTTCTGTGCAAAATCTAGCTCTGAGAATAATACTTTCATGGACTAAACAATAAAGATATAATTCAGTATTTCGTATATGTCGTCTTCTACTAATTCCAATATAATTATAACGCATAAACTATATTAAATGTAATTAAAATTTCAAAGATACTTACGGACCTCGTTATTTTGGAAATAAAGTGGATAAAAATGCGTGTTTCAAATATGCATTATATTTATATCTCTTAAACTAACTGTAGACGTAATATTAAGTGATCCTCCATTTTTGAATAAAATGTCCGATTTACAACACCACCCTTTCAACCTTATTCTGACCAACAGTGAAAACGATATCATCGTTTTTCTATCTGTAAATTCCTCAAATAACTGATGTTATAAAGAATCCATGATTAAGAAAAAAATCAGATAGACAAATAACGATATCTCATTTATCCTTGACCAGGTTTAAAAGATATCATTTTGAATCTAGAAATGGAGGGTCACTTGAAATTACGTCTGCGCATTCCTAGACATTTTTTATTGGAACAAACTATAAAAAGTAAAATATATAATATTGTATATCGTAAATACACCATCTATTTAATAATTTTTACTTTATTTTGGTTACCACTGTTATAAATACAGTGGCAGATTCTATAGTTGCACCTAGATACGTTTATAAATAACAATGTAGAACCCATATTGTGATTAGCTTAACTATGTCTGTATTAGTCTATGTTAAACTCCAATTAAACGTTATGTCTATGTTAGTATGAGTCTATGTTAAACTCCAATTAAACGTTATGTCTATGTTAGTACTGAGTCTATGTTAAACTCCAACCAAACATTATGTCTATGTTAGTAATGAGTCTATGTTAAAATCCCACTAAACGTTATGTCTATGTTAGTAGTGAGTCTATGTTAAACTAAATGTTGGAGGATACTAGACTCTATAAAGTGTAGAAAGTGACAATTTATATATTCAAGTATTGTACATCTGAGATTTACAAGGTTTACCCGAGATTAGGCTATACATATATATATTTTATATAAAGTATATATATATACATATACTATATATATATATATATATATATATATATATATATATATATATATATATATATATATATATATATATATATGTATATAACAGATTTATCATCTTAACACATGCGAATATTCAAACTTAGATTTTTGAATTTTTAGATTCCATCTCTCAAGCATATATATCTGTAAGAATTTTGCCAATTACTCCATTAAAACTCAAGCTTTAAACAACTCATAGTTTTATAATGTAAATGTTCATGGTTACACAGTTGGAGAACTCTAATACTTTTTCGCCCTTGAAGCCTAGCATTGGGGGTACATAGGTGGATTTTGTCAAACTGAAACCGAGTATTAGGTGGTAATGGGCAGTTCTGCCTTGTAGAAACCAAGCATTAGGGCTTATGCTTAGTTGCTTGGTTTCTGCCTTATATAAACCGAGTATTAGGGCTTATGCTTGGTTTCTGCCTTATATATATATCGACCATTAGGGCTTATGCTTGGTTTCTGCCTTATAGAAACCGAGTGTTAGGGCTTATGCTTGGTTTCTGCCTTTAAGAAACCGAGTATTAGGGAAAATGCTGGGAATCTGCCTTATAGAAACCGAGCATTAGGGCTTATTCTTGGTTGCTGCCTTATAGAAACCAAGTATCAGGTGGTAATAGGAAGTTCTGCCTTATAGAAACCTAGCATTAGGGCTTATGCTTGGTTCCTTGGTTTCTGCCTTATATAAACCGAGTATTAGGCTGAAATGTTCGGTTTCTGCCATATAGAAACCTAGCATTAGGGCTTATGCTTGGTTGTTTGGTTTCTGCCTTATATAAACCGAGTATTAGGTTAAATGTTCGGTTTCTGCCTTATAGAAACCGAGTGTTAGGGCTTATGCTTGGTTTCTGCCTTATTGAAACCTAACATTAGTGGTAATGTTCGGTTTCTGCCTTATAGAAACCGAGCATTAGGGCTTATTCTTGGTTGCTGCCTTATAGAAACCAAGTATTAGGTGATAATAGGAAGTTCTGCCTTATAGAAATCTAGCATAAGGGCTTATGCTTGGTTTCTTGGTTTCTGCCTTATATAAACCGAGTATTAGGTTGAAATGTTCGATTTCTGCCTTATAGAAACCGAGTAGTAGGGCTTATGCTTGGTTTCTGCCTTATAGAAACCAAGCATTAGGTGGTAATGGGAAGTTCTGCCTTATAGAAACCGAGCATTAGGGCTTATTCTTTGTTTCTGAGTTATGTAAACCGATCATTAAGGTTAATGCTCGGTTTTTGCTTTATAGAAACCGAACATTAGGGGTAATGGTCGGCCATTACGACCGTTTCGGTGGAGAGCCCCTACTTTTTATTGGAGACCCCCAGATTATCATTGGAAACCCCCAGTTTTATATTAAGACCCCAGATCTTCATTGCCAATCCCCAAGATTTTTATAAATTTAACTCCTGTATATCCTCTATCCTATTCTCTGTATGCATATTCTGAGAAGGTATAGACCAAAATTGGAACATGTTTTACATAATGAGGCAGTTTATACTACTAATCAAGAATATTTAGAAACATACTGCACTGCTTAATAAGAACAAGAAGAAGGGGGGGGGTAGTTTCAATTTGTATTCGGTTTATTAAGTTACTGGCAGAAGTATCCGGCGTCATGCACTTGTCCATCACGCTTTAGTTTAGGTGGCTGTGTGTTGTGTATTTGTCAAACATTCGAAAAAAAAACTACCTCCAATGTGGAAACTATTATCACCTGTAGAAAACTACCTCCAATGTGGAAACTATTATCACCTGTAAAAACTACCTCCAATGTAGAAACTATTATCACCTGTAAAAAACTACCTCCAATGTAGAAACTATTATCACCTGTTCCCGAGTGGAAAAGTGTAATATATTTAACGGGAATCTAACCAGAAATTTAATTTTACATTTCTATTAAAAGTTCAGAGTTGAAAATAAACATGTTTAAAGCTTTGCCCTTTGTATGTTCAGCATAATGGTTATGCATGCCAACTATTAACATTCTGAATATGGATATACCGTATACTTGGTGTCCCAAGAATATAGGTGTACTAGATATTCCATCAACATAGGTGAACTAGGTGTCCCAACTCCAAAGAAAATAGGTGTACTGAGTGTCCCAAGAATACGGGTGTACTAGGTGTCCTAACTCCCAAGAATATTGGTGTACTAAGTGTCCCAAGAATACAGGTGCACTAGGTGTCCCAACAACATAGATGTACTAGGTGTACCTGTAGTAAATGCCCGTACTCGTAAAAGTTCGTCCCATCAACTCTATCAATCCAGGCACGACCAGGAACTAAAATCCAATTCACCCAGGACACAACCCACCCGGCTCTAAATGCCAAACAGGGACACAAGCTTAACTATTGACAAGCTATTACTTCAGCTCTAAATGCCTCACAAGCTTAACTATTGACAAGCTATTACTTCAGCTCTAAATGCCTCACAAGCTTAGCTATCAACAAGCTACTGGTTTCCGCTCCAAATGTCACACAAGGACACAAGCTTAGCTATCAACAAGCTACTGGTTTCCGCTCCAAATGTCACACAAGGACACAAGCTTAGCTATCAACAAGCTACTGGTTTCCGCTCCAAATGCCACACAGGGACACAAGCTTAGCTACAAGCCCTTAATAGATCTATACCCTAAAAGCGCGAGGTATGATGCCAAACCCGAATACTCAATGGGATACAATTACTCTACACTGGAATCAAAGTGGATTTCTGGTTATAACTAACTTTATTAAATGTTTATAGGTTGCAAGTTAAATCAATAGACGTAATTACAATTTCTACGTTGTTATTGATATCACATGATTTAAGTCAATCCTGAATTTTTAGAAATTGAATTGTGGATATATGCTGCAGGGACAGCGAAGGAAATTGTCAGAATCTAACAAGTTTATATACCATAGAAAAACGACGATATTGTTTGGTGGGAAGTTTTCAAATCTCCTGGACTGTTTAATTGTGACTTCCAACTTATTATAACTTAAAACGGATTAGTTATGAGTTTAAACATTTAGAATTTGCCACCCGTGGAAACCAGCACTTTAAATGCCATTGTTAAGGTGCAACATTTTTTCAGGATATTCTAGATATATGCATCTCAGCGTAGAATACAATGAATGTAAGGAATGTGTGCTGTGTGTAGTGTGTACAGTTTGTACACAATGTTGCTCAAGAAAATCCGCAACATCATTTAATCCAATTTTGTCCTTCACAATTCACAAACTGATACTTTATTAAAGGGACTGTAACGTAATTTTAAGTAATCCTTCATAAATAAAGGGTTATGGTATACATAATATTTATTGTTTAGATTTTAAATGTTAAAGGAGCACTATTGTATATATTCCTTTTAATGACATCTAATAACTTTTATGACCTTTAATAACATTTCCCATTTCTATTCGGGTTCAACGTTAAGACTTATGACACTGAACACCCCAGAAGCATTCCCCTTTATTCGAACAAAAGAAAGTATTCGGCGGGATTTTACAACTTAGGTACAAGTTTTTTTAACCCGTTAACTTTGATGTAAAATTGAGAAGTATATGCGAAGCGAACCCTGGAAGGAAACTATAAAAAAAACTGTTTAGTCCTTCAGCACAGTTTGAAAGGGTATTTATTGACGAAGTGAACTCTCTTTTTACCCCCGCAAATTGCCAATTAAATGAATGTGCGGTATTTAAATTGGAAAAAAATGCATTTCCGACCCTTATATCGTTATCACTTCACATAAATACAATCTTTGTAAACAAAAACACAGTTACAGCGATATTTCTCTCCCAATAGACATAAACATTTTTATCTATTTTCTTGAAGAGCTATTGATAAAAAATACTATTATTTAAAACCCTTTGCAATTAAATAAGTTACCCTTTAATTATGCTTTGCAAAAATAAAGAATATAAAAGGTTTCCAGTGCCGAATTTAAAGAATTTGAGCCGCGGCTTAAATTTGAGACACGGCTCAAATATGGTTGGTTCTACACTTTCCAAAAAATTCTGTACTTACTGCAGAACGCAGAACGAAAGCCTAATCTAGGGTCTCCACTTAAAAATGGAATCAATGTTTCAATATTTAAGCCGGCGCTCAATTGAAACTGATTGTTGGCAGATTTGAGACGCGACTCAAATTCAATAAAATCAGACTCTGGTTGTAACATCGTACAGGTTATTCAATGGTCATTCAGCAGAAAAATACGTTTCAATTTTATCAAAATAGTATCCACCATAATTGTACTTTTTCTTTTATCATCAAATATATCCATATTATTTATAGTGATATATATAAAAATTAAATAATCAAGTATGATCAAACTTTAAATATTAAAAGTCCAATGAAACAAAACCCCTCGCACTACAGTGCACTGCACACAGATCAATTTTAAGCTGCGTTAAAACTGTTTGCTCTGTAACAACAGATTACACAAAGGATTTCTTAAATGTCGTCTTCCTTTTCCACGTTTAATGAGTCCCAATGTAGTAACTAAGTAATAAAGTCAAAGTTAAATAATTTACTATTTATTTATCAAAAAATATAATGTTAATATTTTGTTAGAACATATATTTTTAAAAATAAAATTTTCATTGGGAATAATTTTCCGAAATGGCACAATAACGAGAATAATGTTACGTTATATGGCAGCTATTAATATTTTTCTTAAATGTAATTTAAAGAATTAAGAATAAATACAAAGATTACAGAGAACGTAGTTTTTTTGCATTTAGGTTCTTATGTTAGAAATTGGGAATAAGAACGGTCTTTAAATGGGAATGAAAAAGAGCCATAATGGGACTTACTCCTGTGAATTTCATTTAAAGGAAAAAATAATTTTTACTTTAGAATATGTCAGTAATATAAATTTAAAAGAAGGAAAATAAATAAATTTTATTTAATAAATGTATCAATTTAATCGTTTTAGCACCAAGATTCTGAGACTGTAAAGATTATCTAATTTTTAGAAAGAAATACAGTTTTAGACATTTTTCTTAAAGGGTAAAAGCAGAAAATTTTTAAAAATGTTGAGAGCAACTTATTTTTATTAATTTCGGTGTAAAATTCAATAAAAAAATAAACATTATTAGTAATGTTACAATTTGTGCTATTATATGTCTTTATATTGAAAAACGGTAAAAATCGTGTAAAAATATTTAAACCAGGCCTTTACAGAAAAATATTTTTTTGTTCACCATATTCTTTATCATGAGAAATACATCAGGGTTTCCGGGTTCCAAAGCTTTTCCTGGTTTTCCCATGGTTGTCCTGGTTTACCAGGCTTTCCTGATATTCCAGTTTACCCTGGTTCTCCTGGTTCTTCTGGTTCTCCAGGTTACCCTGGTTCTCCAGGTTACTCTGGTTCTCCTGGTTACCCTGATTCTCCAGGTTTTCCAGGTTCTCCTGGTTGTCCAGGTTCTCCAGGTTCTCCAGGTTCTCCTGGTTCTCAAGGTTCTCCTGGTTCTCCAGATTCTCCTGGTTCTCCAGGTTCTCCTGGTTCTCCAGGTTCTCCTAGTTCTTAAGGTTCTCCTGGTTCTTCATTTCTCCTGGTTCTCCAGGTTCTGTGTCTACTGTCTGGTTTTGTTTATCTCTATGTTGATTGTCTCGGTGGAGATGGATTTGTCTGGTTTAACAGCTGTCTGGTGTCCTGATGTATATCCTGGAATATATGGAGTAAATAATAATACAGTGGTAACCAAAAAAATGGAATGAATGATGTCGTTTTTCTTTCCTTTTATTACAAAATGTTGATAATTGAAACTGATGATTTTTGTTATAACATATTCCCAACATCTTTACACTTAAATCAGTTTTGATATTTAAAAATTTCAAAATCCTTAACGATGTTCTTTAATAAAAAGAAATATGACAACATTCTTCTATTTCCCAAAAAATGTGTTTTAAAATATTTCAATATTACCATGTGCTTCTGATATACTGTCCCCTCTACTATTGAGGAGTCTGATGTCTATCGCCTGAAAACAAAATAAAAATACAGTTTTTGTCACAAACTCAGATTTTTTAATAATATAGGGAATATAAAAATTGAAGTTTGTGGCAAAAACTCAATTCATTTTTGGGCTTTTTGGACCAGAACTTAACTAATATCAACTCTCAACATATTCTGCAAGCTCTACAATGTTCCGAACTTTAAAAAAGGCACTTTTTTGAACTTTGGAAAAAACAAACTAATGCAATTTGTATAGGTGGATCTGTTTCAACCAGTCATAATGTATTTTTTACCCATCTGGAAGCAATCGAAAATTTTATAAATATTGAGTTTCCATGTGTTTCATGGCAAAGCACTGGCTCATTTATAACCTAATTTTAACAAAATTGTTTTGTTTATTATTGTTTTTTTTATATTTTATATTTTGAATTTTGGGTTTTTCTAAGATTATATATTCCATATGGAACTTGATTTGCAGAAATTTTCAATATCTATTTTTAGACAAACATATCAAGGTTACTGATGATTTTCTATTGTAAAGGCATTTAAAAAAGGAGATTCAACAAATTTAAGAATAGTATAGNGAGCAGTGTGGAGGAGTATAGAGGAGTGTAGAGGAGTGTGGAGGAGTGTAGAGGAGTGTTAGAGGAGTGTAAAGGAGTGTATTGGAGTGTAGAGGAGGTGTAGAGGAGTGTAGAGGAGTTTAGAGGAGTGTAGAAGTGTGATTGTGTACTCTATGTATACTAAGTCTCCAACTGGCTTCCTTTCCAATTAACCTTTTGTTAACCTATATATTTCTACCTATCCTTATACACCTAATATATTCATGTATTTATAACTGTATAACCATCCATACTGTTCCAACAGTCTTTAATAGCTTTGTAATGTTTGTTTAAATAATTACCAAATCTGAAACTGTGTTGAAATCTAATTTAGATGCAGATAATCGTTCTTCAATATATAAGCATATATTGCAGTGTTTATGATGCATAATGCAGTACTCAGGTAATTATTTTAATTGATTCTTTTCCATTGTCAAATTTGCTTTATTTGCCTTTATATTTATCTGTCTATTTATCTCAACTATAGGCTAACTTTGCTAACTTTGCTAAGAACAAGTGCGTTATAGTTATAAAACGTACATATTTAAGGATTTAAAACGGTCACGCACAATCAGTGTACATTTGAATATCCGAGTTGGGCCGACATATGCGGTCCTAGTTTGGACTGCACTGCCAGTTTACAACTACGAAAGCCGCGGACCTGTGTTAAGTGTAAGTGAGTTAGTGAGTTTTTGAGGTAAAAACAAAGACTGGGGCGTTGTGACGCTTCAAAGCCGAGCAAAAGGCAATCTATCTGGGCTGTCACAAAAAATGGGTTTTTTAGTTTCACTATTTAAACAAGCATATTTTCTGGTTTAATGATTACAAAAAGTAGTTGAAATTTTAGATTATCTATCTATCTATTCTTGTGTCTATATATACCTTGTCTATATATGATGAAAGACGCCTGGATTGTCCTGTCTACCTGTCTATCTATTCATGCGTCTATATATACCTTGTCTATACATGATGAAAGACGTCTGAATTGTCCTGTCTACCTGGTATCTATTCATGTGTCTATATATACCTTATCTGTACATGATGAAAGACACCTGGATTTTCCTGTCTACCTGTCTATCTATTCATGTGTCTATATATACCTTGTCTATACATGATGAAAGACACCTGGATTTTCCTGTCTACCTGTCTATCTATTCATGTGTCTATATATACCTTATCTATACATGATGAAAGACACCTGAATTGTCCTGTCTACCTGCGTTTCAACCAGTCATAATGTATTTTTTACCCATCTGGAAGCAATCGAAAATTTTATAAATATTGAGTTTCCATGTGTTTCATGGCAAAGCACTGGCTCATTTATAACCTAATTTTAACAAAATTGTTTTGTTTATTATTGTTTTTTTTATATTTTATATTTTGAATTTTGGGTTTTTCTAAGATTATATATTCCATATGGAACTTGATTTGCAGAAATTTTCAATATCTATTTTTAGACAAACATATCAAGGTTACTGATGATTTTCTATTGTAAAGGCATTTAAAAAAGGAGATTCAACAAATTTAAGAATAGTATAGGTGTTGAGACCTGTGGAACGGACTGGAAACTAATCTCTAGTCCACAAACATTCTGGGAGGTTGCTTCATTCTCTACCTCCAACCAGGCTCTTCGGGTCATCCGGTCCATACCTTCATCATTCCTCTCCTCCTAAACATGAATATACTGTAAACTGTCTACTGTCTACTGTCTACTGTCTACTGTCTACTGTCTACTGTCTACTGTCTACTGTCTACTGTCTACTGTCTAATGTCTGCTATC